>NC_056739.1:1061830379-1061958627 GCF_019279795.1 Protopterus annectens
TTACTCCACAAGAAGTTCACGTTTGTAACATTATTCTTGTCTAGAACATAATAAATAGAGGCAGTCTGTCAGAGTCAGGGTTCCTCAATAAATATTTTCAAGACAGTGGCCAGACAGACTGTTGTTTTGTTGTATGACTATCATGTTTCTACTTAACATTTCCCAATTTCTATTTTAACATCAATAAACAGTCATGTGAATTGCTGCTGCTGTCTCATTTATAAATCCAGGTTCATCCCTTACTCAAATAGTGATATCTGCAAATAAATATGGCACTGTTTTCAGAGTAAGAATGTAACAAATATGTGAGCTGCACTTAAATATTCTAATACTTAAAAAAAGGAAACTAAAAATATGTGACAATTTGCAATTACGTGTGATGTGTTTTTCAGTGGCAGTAAAAATACGTGAGAATTGGTAACCTTTTTTAAAGGAATGTATATCTGTAGAAAATTATATAAAGTTTGTAACTGAAGGTGTCATTTCCTTCTGTTGGGAAAAACAGCAATTATACTTAGGATGTGAAGTGCAGGGCAGACACATGAAATAGGGTATAATCTTGGAATACTAGATCTGTGACTGTTCCTAGGCTGGGAAGCTAAGGGTCATAAACTATCAATTAGACAACTCTTTTAAGGAGATACTTAGCCAACAGCAAGTAGACAAACTCATCAGTGTCTAAGCATGACAGTCTGCTCAGTTGGATCTATGGTCTGTATGAAAAACATACAAATGAGCAGGCTAAGAACAGAAAAAAAGAGAGAAAGGTTGAGTCTACATCCTGTAATTTGTGAATTCTCTGCACTTTGTCCCTGCCTTCTATGTTCTGGCATTTCATTCAACTACTGTAGTCAGGCTGATAATTTTTTCAGATAAGAAACAGCTGAAACAAAGCCTAGTTGTACAATTATATTTTTTCTTAATTGTATTCTATATATTCTGTTCCACATCAAGTTTCATATCTCTCTGTATATTTAACTGTTACATGTATTTCTTAACTCATTCTTTTCTAAGAAAATTACTTTTTATTTATTCACTTTAAGGCAGTTTATGGCTGGTCATCTATTTATTTACTTATAGACTGGAGAGTATCTACTGCTAAATAGTAAGAAGCTGATGGCAACTTCCATTAATTAGCCAGAGTGCTCTGGCACACATTATTATTTGTGTTTATAATTGTCTGGCATATTAGCAAGACTGAAACTATAACTGAGACTGATAATCTGGCGTGGTTAGCAGTTTATTGCCTTTGGCGAGGATAGATGGCTATACTGCTGGAGAATATTACCAGCCTTCCCTGTAAAATGCGTGTGTGTATGTGTGTGTGATTATGTGTGTGTGTGTGTGTGTGTGTGTGTGTGCACATACATGCATGCTTGTGTTTGTTTGTGTGTGTGTGTGTGTGTGTGTGTGTGCGTGCGTCCACAAGTATACATGCATGTGTGTGTGTGCGTTTGTGTGAATATAACTTCAAGGTGTCTGTGGAGGAAGGCAGGATTATGCTTGATGGGAAGTTCATAGTGAAGGATATCCTTGGGTGCAGATGGTGAAAGCCCATACCCAGAGTAACAATACATATTTCCTGCATGCTCTTGTGGCAGGGCCGCCCTTACGAAGTTGTTTAGTGATTGAAATTTGTGCACCATTTTTATACTGTAATCTGTTTGGTGCGACTCTTGAGACTATACCATTGATGGCCATTAAATTTAAGATTTTTAAATTAAAAAGAACTTTAGCTCCCTTCCATTATTTGTACCTTTACATTGTTGAGCAGTGATGAAGATATTGTAATTGGACTTATTTAACCTGAAAAGCAGTTTTGCCACCAAAGGTGTATGTACCTGTGCAGCCATATGGTAAATATACAGAGGTATAGACTGCACAACAGTTCTTTTATTTTGTTTAGATAGAATAGTTAGGAAATGGTGAGAAATGAGCTCTAAAGAATATGCCAATATATTAGTGTCACAGCTGATGAAGAAGTGTAAACCTAACAGAATTTCCCATGCCAGTATCTAAGAAGGACACAACTGCTCTCGTGTGCAGCAGGAATGCAGCCCAATATATTCAGAAATAGTCTGTCGGATGCTATCATTGTGCAGCATGAAGAAAAAGAACAGGCCACCCAACCCACAGGTGGCCTGAAAACCCACATGGTATTAAAGAGACTGGACCTAGGAATGAAATGCCTGGACCCTGAAGCACGAGAGAGAGAATAAAACAGCTGGAGTAGCAATGCTTACATAAGAAGAAGATGCTGATTATTTACCAAAGGCACAAGAGTACTGGGGAAGAGGAAAGTCAAACCCAGATGCCAAGGTCAGTACTAAATTATTTCTGCTGGTCTCATTTCTCAAAATATTTTGGGTTTCTATACCATGACAGGAATGGACCACATTCCTGTGTCCAGGTATAATTAAAGTTCATGAAATTAGTATTGTTTCAATCTTTGATGTTAGGCTAAAGTGCTTTTTGCACTACCCACAGTGTGCCCAGACGTGACTCCTGCAATTCTTACAGACTTACATGTATCAGTAGCATATCTAAATACCATTGTAAATTTTTTTTTTTTATGAGACCCACTGCTCCTATTACTATTGGAACTGTCTGGGTATCCTTCTTTCCACATTGCCCTTGGTTCTGCCTGCACATCTGGGTATTTTATGACTTTGTGTCTCTCTGTATTTAAGACACTGTAATAACTAGGTGTAGCCATTTAAATGATCAATGATATTTTTGTCTTTTTTCATGGACTACTATATTTGGTTTTCTCGCATCTGTTTTTTAAACTGTTGGTAGCAGGTGATCCTGGTGCTGTACACTTCATCATTCTCTATAATGCTTTGTGATTCATGTTTCACTGCTTCTTGTCTATGTCTATACTGTAGTTTTTGCACAATTCCCAGTGCAGCAGTCTTGCCACATTATTGTGCCTTTCAATGTACAGGCCCACTGCCATGAGTATGTCACACCCAGCAACAAGGTATGTGACTGTTTCCAATTCTTTTTTACAGAATCTACATTTGTCTGTTTCTACCACATGTTCAACGCACTTTGTAAGCAACATGTACGTAGTCTACTGTACTAGGGGGTCTATATTGTGTTGTCGCAAGCTGACAATATTGAATCTGATATTGTTGGCACGACAATATCGAAAGTGAAGAATATCGGCCAGGTAAACGGAAATCTCCGTAGGGGGAGATTTCCATTTACCTCAATGTAGTGCGGTCTCGGAGTTGGTATATTTAAGTAGCGGGGGTGTGGGGGGGGCTTGCCCCCCTGCCTATGCCCTTTAGTTGTTTTTTATTGTTCTTTTTTGTTTTTTTATACTTGTTCGATATTTTACTGCATCGATTAATTGGTGTTCGACATTTATTGCTTCGATGCAGAAAAATTTTGACGAGGTATTATAAATGCATCCTGGGCTGCTGTTATTAGCCTTTCATTCTTTGGTTTCAGCTCACATCTCCTTAACCATTCCTGGGTCAAATCCTGATCAACATGAAGTTGTTCCAGGAGATATCGCTACTTGTCACTATACTTAAGCGTTTTCCACATTTCTTTCCTTCTCATCTGATCCTTTTCCTTATATTCTTTTCTTTTAACACTGGAATGCTTCTGTTAAAGTAAGCAGACTTCCTCTACTCATGTTTTAAAACTTTCTCTATTTTTGGATCTGATGAGGTCAGCAGATATGCATGTACTCTCATTACTCAGGATCTATGCACGCAATCGATTTCAAGGAGGATCATATCTCCGTCACAGAGTAGAATATATAGTCTTGGTATACACTGATTGGATAAGCATGACACATTTTTCTTGTTTTCCTGTGCAGCGGATCCAATACATTTTTGAGCTAGTCAATCACACCAAAACTGTAAGTTATAAAAGGAACAGCAAATTGGTTTATAGCTTGGACTTTATTCCTAGATGTCAGAAATAATTTAGTACTGACCTTGGCATCTGGGTTTGACTTTTCCCTTCCCCAATACGTATGTGCCTTTCGAAAAGAATTAGCATCTTCTTCTGTAAGCATTGCTTCTCTTTTGAACCTCCAACTGTTTTATTCTGTCTCATATGCTTCAAGGTCCAAGCATTTCTGTTTTCAATATTACTTTTAATCTTCTGAAGTATTCCTTACAGAATTTTATTCATGTTTGTTTTTGTTTTATTGCAGATTATTCATCAGTTCCCAAATGGGCATAGCTTCCTTCCTGCTCAAGGTAATTTATATCACATTGTTGTCCCAGATTGATATTTTCTTGGTACTGCAACTTTTCTGCTTTAAATGTTGCTTTTGCACATTTATCAGGACCAAATGTCATTCTTATATCACCTGAGATAGCTTGCTCACTTGCAGTTATGCTTTCAACTCCTTAGCTGATGAAATATACAATTTTAAGTCAGCCATAAAAAGTAAATGAGAAGTCTTTAAAAAAGTTTGTTTTCTGGAAGCCAAATGTTAACAAAGACCTAATATGTTAAGTTAACAGCTTAATGGGTTAAGGGTAGGACAAAACAACAGCAGTGACAAAAAATGGACCTGGAATATCCCCTTTTGAATTTTTATCCCTCGGATAATACTTTGCCCTTTGTTATGGAATTGCAAAGTGGTTTAAAGTGGTTTGCCACTGTTTCATGGTCACTGTAATGTAATTGATCAAAGTAGGATACGTCTTTTTTATCTGTAAGCACCCCTTTATGCACGAATGTGGGATGCTACGAAATGCTTTTTTGCAATCTATCCATGTCGTAAGATTCTTCCCATTTTTTGCAATGCTTCTTTATGGCTTTATTTAGCAACAAATGATCCTTTGTTCCATATGATTTTCTTTTGTTCAATTGTCATGACTGAGTTTTCTTCTATATGACTATAAACTCTATCTGCATCATTTCCAGTATATAGTGTGCACATCGTTGGAAGGCATGTTATTGGTCTATAGTTTTTAGAATGGATTACAAGTTCAGTCTTAAGGAGGAGTATACTTTTTCCTGTTTTTAACCAAGGTTGGCATCTGTTTGGGATGTGCATATAAAAAGTTCTTACTCAGGGCTAAATCTTTGTGGTTTCACTCTTGATTTAATTTCTCTATGTCTTTTGGATTTCTAGTACCATGACTGGAATGAACCCCATTCCTAAGTCAAAGTATGATTAAAGTTTGTGAAATTACTATTGTTTCAGTCTTTGATATTAGCCAAAAGTGCCCTTTGCAGCACCTGCAATGTGTCCAGAATTGACTCCTGCAATTTATACAGAGTTACATGTATTGGTAGCATATCTTAATACGACTGTAAATTCTTTATATGAGACCCATTACTCCTACCACTATTAGAACTGTCTGGGTATCCTTCTTTCACATTGCCCTCATTTCTACCTGCAAATCTTGACATTTTAAGACTCTGTGTCTGTCTGTATGTAAGACACTGTAATCACTGGGTGAAGCAATTTCAATGATGAATGCTACTTTTGTTTTCTTTTCATGGACTACTATATCTGGTTTTCTCACATGTATTTTTTTGAAATGTTGGTAATGGGTGATCCCATGTGATGTAAACTTCATCATTCTCTATAATGCTTTGCAGCTCATGTTTCCTGTTCTTCTCAACTACGTTAATATTAAGATGGCTTAATGTTTGCATTACATCTCAACAAAGATTGCATTAAATCTTTGTGCAGTATGAAGAGGGGGATGACATTTGATATTATAATTGCAGCACTTGAAATAATGTGTAATCAACATCAAATTGACAAGGGGCAGTAGATAAGGTTTTTAACTTCTCTGCTTGTGGGCAAAGCAGTGCATGTTGTATCAAAAATGATTGATGTAGATTGTATTGTGTTAATCAACATTAATTTGAATGCTTTAAACTGACTCATGAAGAATATAGAAAGAAATTCTTAGAGCATACAAGAAAGGCAGATGACAATGACAGCAAGTACTGTATATTGCAGAAATAGCAACTTACGTTCATTAGAGGGTGAATGGTTGTCAAGTCACTACATTTGAAAGGCAATCACGCAATGTTTTTTTTAGGACATAAGAATCTGTCTGGCAGTCCGTGAGTCTTGCTGGCAGGATGGGTTGAATAGGAGACCTCTATCTTGCAAGTCACAACTGCACAAGAATGAGATACCCAGCATTACACAGGGGTATAAGAGGAATCACAGAGGGCAGCCTAAGCCATCTTCATAGGTTCCACAGGCAAAGAAGGAAGCCACCAGTTCTAGCAAACATTCTGCTCTGATGGTCAAATGTTGTCAATGCAACTAAAGATGGCATATATGATACCAATGTCCATTGAAACATGGCAAGGAACAAAAGTAATTTGAGAAAGCAAGCAGTGAAAACACAACAACATCTGGATAGTGCTTGGTTGTCTGGAAACAACCATTACACCAAACATTTTTTCCTTGTGTATACACGGCTATATGCAGCCAGGCATGTATGCAAGCACATGGGGAAGGCATGATAGGAGACCCAGCCACAGCCTACACCTCCAGCTAGCAATGTGGCTGTTTTATGAGGGGAGCTAGCTAGTGGCCCTAAGCCCAAATCTGAACCAAGCTATAAAAACACACTTGGCTTCCTTTGAAAACAGCTACTTCAAGGTGAGAGTTTGGTGGTAATGATAAACCTGAGTTTCAGACAAAACTGTAAGAAGATATTAGAATTCTTTTGAAGGAAGGAGTTGGGGAAAGAGTTGGGGAGTGACAAAGAAAGAATTGAGACAGGCTCATATCTTTGACCCAACATTAACAAACTTAATGGAGGTAGACAATGAGGTGCCTGATCCTCAAGGACAGAGACAGTCTGTATACTGGGACAAAGGTTATTGTACATAGAACAGACCCTTGAAGGAGGTCCACAGGGAGAACTGATATAGAAACTGATGGTGCTAAGAGACTACCACTGGGGACTCCCTGACATATCTAACAAAATTTTGTTTTCAGGTCACATGGACATAAAGCAAACAAAACGAAGGTTTATGCAGAATTTGTATTGACCATATATTACAAAAGATGTGAGGGGGTACTGTAAGACATGTGGACAGTACTAGAAGGTTGGCAATGCAGAAGATAAAGCTAAACCTGCTATGATGCCTTTGCCTGATTTTAAGAAACCATTTCAGAGAGTAGTTATGGTCATTTCTGGACCTTTTGGTATTCTAAGTTCCATAAGTAAGAAGTATATCCTGGTGGTAGTGTTCTATGGTACAAGATACCCTGACATATTGACTGTGTCCTCTATGGTTTCAAAAAGGGGGCAGATGATCTGTCTGAACTTTTCATCAGGATGGGTTACCCAAATGAAAACTGACAGATAGAGGTGTCAGTTTCATATCATTACGGCTAACTTGTTTGTATAGGCATTGTCAAGTAAGCATTTAAACACTACTCCCTACCATCCATAGACCACTGGTACGGTGCAGAGGTTTAAACCTGTACTACAGACCATGTTAAGTATATTCACAGACCAGTTCAAGCAGAACTGGGACAGGTACTTGCCCTATCTCAGCTTTGCATACAGAGATGTGCCCCAGGATTCCACAGGATTTTCACTCTGAATTGCTGTATGTTCCACAGAGTAAAGGGATCCCTGGGTTTAATTTGTGATCATTTGGATGGTAACTACAATTTCCACAAGGACTCTGTACTGAAATATGTCTTAACCTTCCTTACCATATTTAGAATGTTCATGGATATGGCACAAAGCACCTAGCACAAGCACAATAGCAACAAAAGTTACAGTATGGCTTGACAACCAGGGCCAGAAAGTATTCTGTTGTGCAGAAAGCAACGTTAATTCCGGTTAGACACAATAAACTGTAGGCAGCATGAGAGAATCCTTTCACTATTGTTAAAAATGTAAGTGACATTAACTACATGGAAGAGTTGCAAGGCAGGAGGTAGAACCACAAACTCTGCCCTGATAACATGACCAAGCTCCACCATGATTGAAAGACTCTGGCACTCAGTATGTGTTGTGGGTTAAATGAGGAAATGGAGGGGAATCTTGTGGTAGACCTTCTCAATAATGTTCAGTCTGATACCTCAGTGGACAAAGTAGCCTTTTTTTCAGCAATTATCTCCTAAGCAAGCTCAAGAGATCTGGGCAGTACTACAAGAGTTTGGGGACATGCTTATCTGTAAGCCAGGGTGTACCTATATGTGGACTTAGGTCCTTTTCAGTAGCCCATCAGATGTGCTCCTTATAAAGTGCCTGAGTGGGTTAAATAAATCATGAGAGAATACCTGCAGGAGATGTTTGATCTGAAAGTGATCCAAGAGTCCAGCAATCCTTGGACCTCACCATTAGTGCTGGTGCCAAAGAAACAAGTCAGCAGCAGGCTCTATGTAAACTGAATCGTCTCACTGAGTTAGATGCTTAACCCATGCCCATAATAGAGAGAGAGGTGACGTCTTAGAGCAGTTGGATGGAACTAAGTATCTAACTACTACCAACCTGATCAAGCCAGTCCCAGAAAGAACATGTTCAGCATGCTAGGAATGTGTTGAACAGACTGAAAATGGCATGGTTATTTTTTAAGACCAACAGGTGTCAGGTAGGAATGACAGAAGAATGTATGAGCCTAGAGGGGCAAGTGGTTAAGATTCATCCAGAGCTCTCCATGGTGAAGACTATTCAAGTATGGCCTGGCTCTGCTACTGTGAAGCAGGTGAAAGCATTACTATTGACAGTATGGTACTGTAGGAAGTTTGCATCCATCTATAGTACGGTTGTCACTCCTCTTGCAGACTTTACTGGAAAGAAAAGATGAGATAAGGTTGACCGAAATCCTGCCTGTGAGCAGATGCTCCAAATGCTTAATGATGCTTTGAGTGGACCCCCTTGTGCTTGCTAGTTCTGACTACAATTAATAATTTATACTGCAGGAAAATGCTTTAAATCATTGTGAGAGAAATATGTATTCACATATATAGTAAAACATGTATTCATATATGTATTAGCATTATGCTCGCTGCATTAGAAGCCTAAAAGGGTTAACACATTTATTCTGCTACAGGCTTGAAAATAATTGCATGTACTTTCTGACTTTGCTTCTTGTTAGCTCAGTGAATGACCTTGTTCATACACTGAGAAACAGATGATTTTGCTAACGTTAGGAAAAGGAACAATACAGTATTCCAAAATGTTACTAGACTTAAGCAAATAACCTTGTTCATACTGCAGCTGTAGATAAGATTATAGGCTGAAATCAGAATATGCTTTATGCTCAAAGCAGGAAAGAATCACTAATTGCAACACTGAAATATGAGTGAATTGTTACAGACCGGCAGTTAGCGAGGCCACGTTGATATCTTAGGAAATTTTCACATGGGAAGTTTATGCTTGCTATATCAGCAGAAAAACTTAGTAAACACCTGTCTTAGAACAACGCTAAGAGTTGTATTTTATTATGTCAGCTTAGAGGGCAATGGCTTACAAAACAGTATAATAATGTATTTCCTGTATAATGTCAGACAAACTTCTGAACTGCATTTTTGTCTCCTTGTATAAGAATAAAGGAACCTTAACTGAACCTTGGCTGCATTGATCTTTGATTTTTCCTTTGACAAGTTGGTCCTTCTTTGACCGGAAGCCTCTTGGTTGACCTGGATCAGACAGGCCTGGTGACTGACATCCGTACGGAAGAAGTTACTGAAATGGTTCTTCTTATTTGAAAAGACCTCTGACTGAATTGTCGTTTAAACAGAGGCCGGCCACTTTCTGATCTGTGGCTGACGAGCAGGTTTCAATCAGACCAGGGTGGTCAATTGCTGAGGCTCAGGTAAGGGGATTCTACTTTTTTCTGTTTTAGATCAGGGACTTGATTGTATTTGTTCAGTCAGGAATTTTTATGTAAATCCAGGGACAGAAAAATTGCTATCTTGTCATAGATCAGGGACTTTTTTCTGTTTTAGATCAGGGACTTGATTGTATTTGTTCAGTAAGGATTTTTTATGTAAATCCAGGGACAGAAAAATTGCTATCTTGTCATAGATCAGGGAAGCAGAATAAGTAGGCAGGTAGTCCAAAGGGACTATAAAATCTTCATGGTACCACGTTAAAAAACAGGAAGGGTTACATAACATTCATAAGGTTAGGTCAAAATGGGTAATAAATGTACAAAACAACCCCAAAATTCGCTGTTAACCGAAGACGTAGAATACATGCGGTCACGACGTGCCGATAACATTAAATACTATACGAAATGGGTTAATAAATATGAATTTGATGGTAAACTAGAAAAATCCTCAGAAAAAGTTGTCAGACAAATAGTAGATCCAGATTGGCACATGATCAGTGGCAACTGGAATCCCTGTGACGCTGCGCTTAAGCCCCTCCCACATAACAGCGCAGAGTTAGACAACAGAGTGAAGGGTCTAACAGACCGAATTTCTGAAAAATGGAAACCTAGGGCAGACTGGACTTGCATTAATCAATGCATCCAACAAGAAGGTGAAATTGTTGATAGGTATTATGCCAGATTAATAGAATGTTTTAATAGCCATTGTGGAATGCAGGCTCCTGAAGACCAGACACAAGATTCCCCATATGAGCAGCAGTTAAAGAATGCATTTTTAAAAGGCAGTATTGCACCCATAAGTAGTTTTATTATGAAGCATATGGTAGACCATCGTACAAGCAGATTACAGTCACTGTTTGAACATGCAAGGCATGCCAAAAGGCATTTTAATAAGAAAAAGAAAAAGAAAGCCCAAGTATTCGCTGTAGATGACGGAGAAGTTTATTTAGTACAGTCCGGAAAGAAGGGCAAGAAGAATGCCCAGGGAAATAAACAATCTGATCAGCGATCAGAGGACTTTGAAGGGAGAAAGAAAAGGGGTGAATGTTTTAAATGCAGTAAAAAGGGACATATGGCAAAGGATTGCAAGAAAAATAAGAAGGCAGCAATGAAGGATAAGAATGAAGAAGGTGAGGACTGACTATATGGTAGTCAAGAATCACTAGATGGGAATAACGGAGACAAATGAGAATGTGATAGAGAGCAGAGAATGTCATAGGAGAAATAGAGGAAGTGCAGGAAGCTACCGATAAATAACGCAGAAAGGACAAATGAGAATGTGATAGAGAGCAGAGAATGTCATAGGAGAAATAGAGGAAGTGCAGGAAGCTACCGATAGTAAAGAAAATGAAATATTAGACTTAGCCTTGTTGAGCTTGGAGCTCTATTTGGCAGACACGAAACCAGAAGTTACACTTCTGGTAGAGGGGAGGGAAGTCAAGTTTCTGTGCAATTCAGGGGCATCATGAGCCCTGGTACACCCCTCCAAACTACCAGAGAAGTCAGAGTCACATGATTACATTTTGGTGAAAGCAGCTAATGGACAGCTGTATAGGGAGCCTCTCTCCCATAATATTGCAATAACAGATCCTGTTTCAGGATTAACCCAGAAAAGCAAAATTGTTGTTTCTGCAAAATGCCCAGTGAACCTTTTGGGCAGAGATCTTATGCAACTATTTGGCATAGCAGTAGTTCCAACCATGCAGGGTATGGAAGCACAACGACAAATGAACACTTTTGCAGTGCAATCGGAGGGTAAAACATTTTATTGGTTTAGCCAGGATTTGGTTACGACCGGTCCTGGGGCAATAACTGAAGAGTTAGTGAATGTGGCTATCAGTAAGTTCCCCTCCTTTTGCACTGATGTACAACACCTGTTGCACTGTAATACACCAGGACCTGACAAAGAATATGAGCAAAAATTGTTTAAAAACCGTGCGAACAGATTAGTATTGTGTAATCTGTACTGGGACATGAAAGGGAACAGTGTAGTTAGCTGTTCATTGCCCCAGGAGTTCTTTGCACTTTATAAATCAAATTGATTACCACATGTTAGTGTAACTAAAGACAAAGATGTGAAATGGGCAGACCTAGCAGAAAAAGTCACAAAATGGGAAAAGCAGACAGAATTAGAACTGTCAGAACAAGGAGTACATAGACAGAAATTAAATTGGAGCACACAGACACACCCAGCTGTACACTTGCAGTCAAGTGAGGGCAGCTGAGAAACACTCTTACTAGAAGAGGAAGAAAAAGCTTTATTAGACATACCAGAGACCCTCTGGTCAATAGGGAAATCAGATGTAGGACTTATTCGTACAGCAGGACCAGTTACCATCACGCCAAAATCAGCCTTTAGACCACAGAAAAGGCAGTACCCCTTAAGAAAAGATGCAGAAGCAGGTATTAAACCTATCATAGCAGCTTTACTTAAGGAAGGATTACTGGTGGAATCTCCCGATTCACCATGTAACACACCCTTATTTCCAGTTAAGAAAGCAAACGGAGAATGGCGTATGGTCCAGGATTTGCAAGCTGTAAATGATGCAGTAATATCAAGGGCACCTACAGTGCCAAATCCACATACCCCATTAAATAATTTGAAGTCTCAACACAAATATTTTCCTGTGGTAGATATTAGCAATGCGTTCTTTGCAATACCAATACACCCTGACAGCCAGTATTGGTTTGCATTTATATTTCAGGGGAAGCAGTATACATATACGTGACTACCACAGGGATATTGTGAAAGTTCAATGATATTCTCACAAGAGATGGCAAATAACTTGGTGGGGTTTACCCCACCGAAAGGTGGTCAGATTTTACTTTATGTTGATGATATCCTGCTGGCAGCCCCTACCCAGCAAGATTGTAAGGAAGACACTATAACATTACTGAAATTCTTAGCCGTTGAACGACCCAAAGTAAGCAAAAACAGATTGCAGCTTTGGAGAAAACAAGTTAAATACCTTGGATATGTAATATCCAAAAAGGGTAGGACATTAGATGAAGACAGGAAAATAGCAATCTTACAAGCACCAAAACCCACAACCAAGAAGGAAATGATGTCCTTTCTTAGTACGACTAATTTTTGTCGGAGCTGGATCCCAAATTATGCTTTGGAATCTGCACTGTTGAACAACCTGATCTTTCAGAAGCCTATGGCAGCACAAGATTTGATATAATGGACACCAGAAGCAGAATTAGTTTTCTGTAAACTGAAACAATTGATAGCATCCTCATTAGTCTTAGGATTACCAAACTATCATAAACGTTTTTTCCAAACTGTAGATTGTAAGCAAGGTTATATGACGTCAGTGTTGACATAACAGCATGGGGACAAACAACGCCCCACTGTTTACTATTCATCGCAACTGGACCCAGTGGCGCGGTCTTTGCCCCAAAATGTACAAGCAGTAGTTGCTGCTGCAATGGCAGTGCAGGCTTCGGCCTCAGTAGTATTTTCTACTGGTAAACCGATTAATCATGCACAGTTTATCTTAGATTTGTTAAAATCAATTCAGTTACCTCAAAAAGTAGCTATTTGTAAATACATAGCTCATACCAAGCAACAAGATAGGATTTCAAAAGGTAATGCTAGAGCTGACACAGCTGCAAAGCAAGCAGCCTCAGAAGCATTTCTTTTGAATGAGGAATTACAACCTTCTGAGATTTTAGACTTAGAAATGTTAAAAACAATGCAGACACTTACTACACGAGCTGAGAGACAAAAGTGGGAAAGGCGAGAAGCTCTCCTCAAGGAAGGACTGTACATCTCCAAAGAGGGAAAACCAATATTGCCATCTAATTTATTTAAATATGCAGCTTTGTTGAGCCATGGGCAATGCCATGTCTCAACAGGGGGGATGGTACATTTAGTCAACCAAGTATTCACTACATACGGATTTAAAAATTATACTAAAACATCTTTTTACAGTTTTTTGTTTCAGGTAAAGAGTCGAATCAACCGTTGGAAGCGACAGTAGTCCCAGAAAACTGAATCTGGGTAAAGACTACAAAACGTAAACATTGGAGTTCGCCAAAGTGGGAGGGACCATACCAGGTCCTCTTGTCGACACCCACAGCAGTCAAGATTGATGAAAAATCCTCTTGGATCCATTTGATACATTGTAAACTTTGCAAAAACTTTGAGCCAGATAAAAATCTTGCTTTTCCACAAAAAGACTAAACATGACAGAATCTAGAGCAAATAGGAATGCAGAACAACCCCAGAAGTATTGCATGGTTGTCCTGTTGATTGTACTGATGACAATAATCTTTTTGCTGTGGCCTATCCTTTTTTCGGCCACATCAGCTGAACTGAATAAATGTGATGAGTCACCCATAGACTGGCACCCGAACTTTATCAGGCGATTACACGTGTGTATGCTGAGACTTTTAATGTTTCAAATTGCTGGATTCGTACAGCCATACCAACAGCATACGGGGATTATTAATGACTGCGGTCCCCCTAGGGGTCAATGAGACCTGGGAAAACTTGGTTTATGAGACTGTACATTATAAATGTTATACCAAAGCAAACAAAATGGGTACAGTTTGTAATTCAAATTATGACTCATTTCTTGAGTCCATGCAAAAGACTGTTAGGTATATACATCATAATCCTATTCTTTTTAAGCAACTGTCTATAATAGATAGGAAAATGTTTCATGCAGGGCAGCCATATCTCAGTAAAGTAACTACTAAGGTAGAGGATTGTTATTTTGTGTGTAATAAGAAAGCGTATAAATGATTACCTGAAAATTGGTCCGGCAGTTGTTTTTTGGGGTACCTGGTTCAGGCCATGCGACACACTGCATTTTTGCCTCAGGGAAATATTCGAAACACCCGAGATGTAGCCAAGAAACTGTCAGAAAGCCTGAGAATCCAGTGGGATGAATCGAGGCGGGCTGGAAGGACCATCATACCATGGGTACCAAGCTGACGCACATGGACTTGAGTGATGCTGTCATATCGTGGGCAGGCATATTACCAGCATATGGAGTGGCAAAATTGATTTGGGAGCCGCAAAAACTGTCCAAACTTCTCAAAGTAATGAGTAATGCAACTTTTTCTGCTCTTGAATTGATAACTGATGAACTGAATGCTATGAGAACTGTAGTACTCCAAAATCGTATGGCTCTCGACTTCACCCTAGCGGCGAGAAGTTGTGCGCTTTAATCAAAAAAGAATGTTGTGCATATATCCCTGATTACCAGCACGAGATTAACGACCACCTTGAGGTGATATAGCAAGTGTCGACTATGACGAAACCAGGCCCCAACCCACTGACGGACTTTTTCCAGAATCTGTTTGGGGGGGTGGGGTACCTTCATAATGAACATATTAATAGCTGTCTGTGTGGGAATACTCCTGTTGGGAGTGTGTGCACGTTGTGGCATACCCTGCATGAAAAAAATGATTAAAGAATTGATAGACATGTCAGTATCTGTAACCTTGTATCAAAACACTGAAGTTGATAAATTGCTGGAAAATGAAATGCTTTCAGAAGTTTAAACTATATGACTTACCTAACCGCAAATCCCATGTGGAAGAGGTTGGGGGAAGAAATTAACTGTTTATGCTTTTGAAGAGAATAAAAGTGTTAATGGGGGGAAATGTGAGAGAAATATGTATTCACATATATAGTAAAACATGTATTCATATATGTATTAGCATTATGCTTGCTGCATTAGAAGCCTAAAAGGGTTAACACATTTATTCTGCTACAGGCTTGAAAATAATTGCATGTACTTTCTGACTTTGCTTCTTGTCAGCACAGTGAATGACCTTGTTCATACACTGAGAAACAGATGATTTTGCTAATGTTAGGAAAAGGAACAATACAGTATTCCAAAATGTTACTAGACTTAAGCAAATAACCTTGTTCATACTGCAGCTGTAGATAAGATTATAGGCTGAAATCAGAATATGCTTTATGCTCAAAGCAGGAAAGAATCACTAATTGCAACACTAAAATATGAGTGAATTGTTACAGACCGGCAGTTAGCAAGGCCACGTTGATATCTTAGGAAATTTTCACATGGGAAGTTTATACTTGCTATATCAGCGGAAAAACTTAGTAAACACCTGTCTTAGAACAATGCTATGAGTTGTATTTTATTACGTCAGCTTAGAGGGCAATGGCTTACAAAACAGTATAATAATGAAGTATTTCCTGTATAATGTCAGACAAACTTCTGAACTGCATTTTTGTCTCCTTGTACAAGAATAAAGGAACCTTAACTGAACCTTGGCTGCATTGATCTTTGATTTTTCCTTTGACAGTCATGAGGTGGGGTCTGTGCTTAAAGTTTATTTCAGCCCAGAGAGGAATTTCATACAGCTGTTGAAAAGGAGATTTGAGCATTGTCTTGGCTCATCCCTACTTGTATAACAGACAGTTCATCATGATTATAGAAAACAACCCATTAAAGTGGTCATACAGAGCAAAAGAGCAAATCTGAAAGCTTCTTAGAGGGAGTCTAGCATTGCAGTCCTGTAACATGACTATTCAGCACGAGTGCTGCTGATAATGCCAGTGACAGTCTGTCAAGAAATGGAACATGGTAGTGTAGCAAAAGAGTAGTCTTTCAACATGAGCATCATTTCTGAGGGTGTCTCAAGAAAACATGCTTGAGATGTTGTTGCAGAAGATGTGATGTCTGATGATAAATATGCCACTGTTTTCTGATTAAGATTGTTACAGATATGCAAGCAGCATGTAAGTCTTGTAAAACCTGCAGCAGATTGACTGCAATCTGTGATTTAATCAGCATCATGTGTGTTTTTTGGAGCATTTCTCCCCGGGCCTCCGCTGAAAACAGGCTCTGTGGAACCTAGTCGGACTTTCCCGGTCAACAAATGATAAATAAATAAAAAAATAAAATAAATTTTTCAGAGGAAGGAAATATCTGAGAAACTGGTAATCATTTTCTATGTAATGTGCATCTGCAATACGTGTGTTTTCATGTGGAATGAAAAGATGTGGGAACTTGTGACTTTTTCCTAGGAAGTACATAGAAAATATATGGGGTTAGTAAATGAAGTTGTCACTTACTTCATTTCAGAATTACAGCAGTTATACATGCATAAGCAATCAGTTTGCAAATTATTTTTTTATTTTTTGTTTTTATGCAGCAGACAACAGTAATTCACCAAAATCCTCCTATGCAAGAATACTACTGCCCAATAATCAGCAAAAGCCAAATGGTTACCTGTTAAACTAAGAGCAGACCACCTTCTTGAGTCCCAATTATTGTTCATCTCAGACTCCCACATATAAACTTAGAGGTGAAGTATACTCAGGTGCAATTCTACAAACATCCCAAACCAAACTACAGTGCTCCAACTACAACTTCTTAGTTCTTAGTTCTTGGACCTAAATGTTGGCAGTCACTACATCCCATCTCAAACAGCTAACCTTTTTCACTCTTTTGTCTGCCAGAAAGTGCAGAGGGTTAATTCTCTGCTCTGTTAACAAACTGCTTTCTGTAATTAAGGATACAAGGCTGTCTACTGTAGGACTCTGAGCAAGTCACTTAACCAGGACAGTGCTCCTCGGTCACCCCTTAAAAGGAACACATGTCTGTTGGGCTTATCAGGTTAACAAATGTATATAAATCCAAATATGAATTTATATTTATATTTAAATACACCAAGTTCTAGTCAAAATGCAAAGTATATCTCCTTAGACAAGTCCAGTGCAAATGCTTCCCCCCTGGACATGTCATGTAACCCTTACCTACTTATCCTCACCTTTTCATTTTTGTCAGATAATAAAATGTATCTACTATAATGACTTTTGGAAAATTAATGAATATTCTTTCTTCAGACCACCAGCTCAGTGAATATTGTCACTTATAACTGTCAACCTACACAGATGATAAGTGGATGATTTGACATTTACGTAATGTAATCTGTGATCTTGCCTGTTCCTACACAGATTTTTTGACTGTTTAGTAGCAGCAAACTGATCAACTTATTACTGCCAGCAGAATAAAGCAATCTATCTAGCATGCCCATCCTTTGTAGCTAGCAACAGGTAGGTGCCCTACTTACCCTCTCCCAATCAACACTTCCCCTTTTTGTCCATGTCATTTAGAAGGCATTGAGCCAACGGTCATTCTGTCTGTAAAGCAGAGCTTTCTCAGATTCATATTTTAAATATGCTCCATTTATGTGCCAGTGATATTGTCTCTAACCTCCCCTTCTTTCTTCTGAAATTCCAGAACTTCACGTGTCCCTCTGAAAAACTAATAAACCCAGAGCATGTCCTGCCCTATGCCTTTGTGTCTCTAGCATAAAGTGTCTAACTTTTTTTACACAAATTTTGTTTTCACTCCTTGAGTCACCAAATTCACTGTCATGTATTTTTTTTCACTTTTTCCAACATTGTTACATCCATGTCTCTGAAGGTGATCCTAAAATGCAAATTGTGAACAGAGGTAATCCAGAGGGCTCAAGTGAAGTTTGGTATCGCACATGTGACTCAGAGGATAATAGGACTTACAAGAAAAAAGTATAAAGGATTAGTCAAGATAAAATTACTTTAGCTTGCAGATCTATGAGACTCTCTCTCTCTGATAACCTCCCCAGTTAAGCAGGTAGATGGATAAGTGTTTTTGTTCTAATATTAGAACAAGAACACTTATAAACTACTAAAAACTTCAACAAGGTGTCTTTATTCCTCCCACAGGGAGGGTATCAGAGAGAGAGAGAGAGAGAGAGCCCCCTAGATCTCAACTAAAGTGATTTTATCTGGACTAATCCTTTATACTCTGTTTTTAAAATGAAAATTGTGCTGCAGCCTTACCTGCAATGAGCAAAAGCAGAAGAATTATCTCCTTGCCTCTGAAATGTATCCCATTTAGCAAATGTCCAAGCATTCTGTTGCCCTTGACGGCAGCCTTGTTGATCTGTTCCCAGTAGTCACCATTATAACAGCACCCCTAGGTAATTCTCACCACCATTCTTTTTAAGTTCCATCCACCTTGGCTGGATTTCTCTAGGGGGTTGCTGTGCAGGATATTACATTTGTCAGTATTATTAAATCTTAGCAACAGCCTTCCCCACATCTTTCCAATATGGCTAGATCACGTCTTAGGCTGCTTCTTCTCTCATTCATTGCAGCTTCTATTTTGATGTTTTCAACAAGTAAGTTGATCTTGTCCTCATTTCTCCTAGTTGTGTCAAAAGTGAGCATACTGCAGAGCAGCTGGGCCCGTATCAACAAGTGAGTACACCATTTGTCACTTCTGTCTTTCTTTCTCTCCTGACAGGGTCCTCTTTACCTCCATTGCCAGTACCCTTCCCTCCATCCACCTCATATTTTGACCATCAGTCACGTGAGATCACTCAGGTTTTTGAGAAGACCATATCAGATGATGCATTGATATTTAGATAGACTATATCTAGCAGGACAACCTATCCATTTCTCTCATGATTCAGTCACAGAAATGGCTCAAGATGGAGAAGCAAGACTTTTTGGCTTGAAAAATATGCTGGCTCTTATCTGAGGAATGTTATATGTCTTAAAATGCCAGCAGCTTTCCTTGAGCATTTTTCCAAATATATATGACTAATAATCATAAAACATTGTACCTACGCAATTCAATGAGATCCACGGGATCAACTAGTGCACATCAGCAAAGACCAAATATAAAAGTAAATAATTATTTGTTGAAGGCAAAATTTCCCATACCCCATATCTAAGGATCTTTGTCCCAGAATCTCAAAACTTATATATTCTAAATTTAAGGCTACTGCATATCAAGGAGAGTAAAATTCTCAGTAAACTAAACTACAGGAATTTCTTTCTTTAAGTTGAAAACTGGACAGGTGCAAGATCTTTTTCATCTATTACCAGGCTGAAGGCAAAATATGCAACATTGAGCCGAACATATATTTATGATATACTAAGAAAGAATTTTAGGTAAACTAAGAAATTTAAGATATACTAAGAAAGAACAGTAGTAGTAAATATAATAAGTATTATATAGATTGATAAACACTGCATAGTACACTACTAAGAAAAGTTCTATCTACAGCAGCATCATTGTATTATATCACAGTACAATTGTCTCACTGGCATCCTATCCCTGCAACGGCTTCACTATTACTAAATATGGTCACACTGCATACGCAAGCACAGAGATGCAGAGAAGCCTTTTTGCTTAGATATTGTTAGAGTCATGGAAATATGAAATTAAAATATAAGATCAGATCTGATATCTCCAGCATTCTGTGGTGGTGTCATTGCCACTACATTAACAAGAGCCTCTGGACAGGCAGATATTTAGTAAGTTTGCCCTTAAAATCCCTTTTTCTTTTAGGTATTAAACCCCTATCATGGTGTTTAAGGTCAATTTGCACAAACACACACACACTTGCCTTCTACTTAGACATTGTTAGAGTCATGTTTTTTCTGGATCTTTTAAGGGAAAACTCAACACCTGTCAGTCTAGAGGCTCTTGTTTGTCCAGTGACTGTGACAGCGACTGCAACATGGAATGCCATAGGTCTTAGGTTGAAGTCCCAAATGCTAATATTTTCCTTTCATTTTTCTTTTAAACTTTTATATTTTGATCATTATCCTCCTCCAGATTGAAAACTCTCATTAGCATCTTTTCACTATCCACTACATTCTACCAGTCAGAGCCAGATCATGGTCAAATAGGGCCTTGGGCTGGGTAGTGGATCACCCCCCCCCCCCCAGCCATTCCAGTGTCACATTACTTGGCTCTTTCTCCCTTGTTACAATAAACACTGTTCAAACCTGTCAGTGTGCATACTATTTATTCTTTACATCTACAATGATTACAATATTTGGATTTAATTTAAAACTTTTACTTCAAATTTTATAGCATAAACAGCCATTTGCTAAACAAAACAATACAGTCTCATAATGAAAACAGACTTAGCATGAGCAACAGTAAACTTCTCTGCCTTTGAAACTCACATTCATTGAAACTGCACTGAAACCCGCATTCAAAGAATTTCATCCATTAAATTAATAAATGTCTTTTATGTTGTTGTTGTGTTACCAGTTAATCAGATGAAAGCTTTAGTGTGCTGTGTGTGGCATAAACTATAATAGCTGCTTGTTACAAATGTAGTAAGCAGTTTGCTACAGTTTAGAAAGTATAAAATAACTTTTTATTTTCATTTTTTTGTTTGTTTGTTTGTTTTACTTCTTATGAACATAGATGTGGAAGAACACTAGCTCCTTACATAAGGAGTCTCACATCAAGAACAGACTGACTGACTGTTTTTTTGACCTCCTCAACTTAAAATTTTAAAGTTGGAAGGGGGGGTGACAGATTGGGAGATGGCATCAGGTGCCAGAAAAACTAACTACACCTCTGGAAGAGGTACTTCTGGTCATGGGTTTGTCTACTGTTGGGTCTCTAGCACTACATCCATCACCTGCTCTACCTGCGGCCTGAACACCTTGTGCAATGCAACCAGGCGACCTGCCTGTGAGAGGTCATGAAGACCCCTCTATCAAGGCACTACCAGTCGTATCACCTTTTCCAGCTACAGCCTCAGCAGCAGCAAGCCTTTGGCTGAGTTGCATGCTGAGCACCCTGATCTTCTGGGCCTGCAAGGATAAAATGGAAAGGTTGCCATAAGTGAGGCTATAGTACCAATGGAATGAACATATATATATATATATATATATATATATATATAAATAAATATATATACACACACATATATACACACACACATATATAAAACAGATAAGCATTTGTCAGTAGAACTAATCCTGCCTGGCCACAATTTCTCCTGCCTCCTTCAGTAGGTGACATTGCAGCTGCTCACAATGAAAAAGAAAGGGTCATTTCAGGAAGCTGTGATAGGTGTAAGGTAAGCCCCTCTACTCCACCTGGTTAATTCCTTTTCCATATTTCCTCCGCATTTCCCTATATTTCACACTTCTCTCCTGCTCCTTATGCAGCTATTTCCTATACAATCTGACTTGTTCTACTTTTCTGTTCTACTTTGTTTATTCCAATTACTAATAACTCTGCAATATGCTTTACTACTTGTTTAATTACTAATAACTCTGAAATATGTTCTGTTACTATGTTTACAACTACTGATTCTATAGCTACTTTGTTAACTACAGTTTTGTTAATTGTAATTTTATTTATACACATTATGTAACATCTTGTTTTTATAGTAAACTGTTAGTTGTGCTGGAACTTTGGTCTCCGGGGCTCTGCTGAAAACGGGCTTCTGGCCCAGTCAGACACTGCCCAGTTAACAAATGTAAATAAATAAATGATATCGCAACACTTACAACCTGCAGTGCTATACCTACATCCCATCAGCCATGTCCCAGACAGTAGGTAGGTGCATGTCCCTGTATATAAGTTAACAGACATTCACAGATATATTACCCTGACATGCATGGGGACATACCAGGTAGCAGGTGGGCACCATGAGATGACTCAACATAACCCTCCCATGTAACAGAACCAGATGACTGGAGAATAATCATATTAGTGCCACTGTAGAAAAACAAAGGGGACATCCACAACTGTAGGCAGTACAGAATTATCAAACTCCTATCACCCTGCATGAAAGGTCTAGAGAGGGTGATTAATAAATGAATACACAGAGTAGTAGAAAGTAAGATGGGAAGTGAGCAGTTCAGACTCAGATCAGGATGCAACACAACCGACCAGATGCTTGCAGTGAGATAGATACTTCAGAAGGAGCTAGAAATGAGGAAAGAGTCCAACTGGAAAAAGCATATAACAATGTCCAAAGAAAACTTATTTGGGCAGTCCTGCAGTGGTTCAGTGTCCCAGAATCATTGGTATAATTAGTGCAAGCTATGTACAAGGATGCAATGACTCAAGTATGGACAGTGATCAGTCTAATAGAGGAGTTCCCAGTAGAGGTGGATGTGCATCACGGTTCATCTGTGAGCCCACTGCTGTTCATACTGGTGATGGACTACATTAGGAAACAGGTCAGAGGGGACAGGTCAATAAAGTTGCTGTATGCAGACAATATAACATTACAGGCAAACTCTGAGCAAGAACTTCAGCAAAGGGTAAAGGAATGGAATGTAAAAGTGAAGGCACATGGGAAGAAACTGAGTACAGATAAGTCAGCTGTAATGACAGCAAAGGGGGAGAATCAGAAGTGGAACAAGTTAACAGTTTCAAGTATCTATGAGGGGTGATTGACAAGAAGGGAAGTCTGAAAGAGGGGATCAAAGCTAGAATCAGAGGGGCTGCAGCCAACTGGCACATAGTGTCAGAGGAAGTGTATGACAGAAGAATCCCTAAAAATCTTAAAAGTAAGGTGTACAAAACAGTGGTGAAGCCAGTACTAGTGTATGGTACAGAAACCTGGGCAGTAAAGGCAGAGCAGTTGAGGAGGCTAGAGGTGATGGATGAAGTGACTGAGATGGGTGGCAAAATGCACACTGTGCGACAGATGAAGAAATGATGACATAAGAGCAGAAGTCAAATTAGCTCTAATTACAGAAAAGATCAAAGAGAACAGATTGTGGTGGTTCATGCACGTATAAGAAAGCAAAAGTCAGTCTGGTTAAGAAGATTTAGGACAGACAGGAAGAAAGCAAGAGGATATGAGGGTTTCCACCAAAGAACTGGGTGGATTGTGTGATAGAAGACCTATGACAGTCAGGCATGAGTGTCAGACAAGGTAGGAGAGTGTCATTGAATAGGAAGAAATGGCAACAAGTGACACTACACCCAGACCCCATGTAGAAAGTGAGAAAAAGGGGTTGATGTTGATGATGATGATGATACAGCCTGGCAGGACCCCAGCATAAAAGTAATTTATTATATTATGCTGTGTGCCACAATAAGTTATGTCTGACATGAATCATTTCACAGTAACCTATACACATTTTCTATTCCCTCTGAGTCAAAGACCTGCTATTAGGAAGAACACCCCCCCCCAAAAAAAAAAAATAATAATAAAACAATAAAAATTAAAACAAAATGTGCAACACCATTTGGGTTGTTCTTGTTGCCTATACTCTGCTTCTTAAAGGAGGCAGTATCATACGGCATCATAATGATACATGTACTGCTTCCTTGATCTGGAAAGGCCCAGAGCTTTGATCGACACCTCAATCAGGTCAAACCAGGCATTCATTTTTCTAAAGACACCACCACAAGGCCCCATTAGTCACTCTCTGAACTGGATGTTAAGGAAAGAAAGCATTATCTTGCATTCCTTCATATAGTGGGCAGGCACTTTCCAACCATTGTCCCATGAATATTCTCTGAAAATGGTGGCACTTTCACAAAGAGTAAAATGGTAGCTTGGGAATTATGCATACAGTGTTATTTCTAAACTGCAGATGGGGATGCTTGATACTCCCTTCAACTATAGCATTGTAAGCCTAGGTTACTCATGTCTATAGCTGTGACCATACCAATCTCAGCACTATACAGTCTATAGCTGTCTCTTTTATTCACAGTGTCTGCATGTCTGAAGGATGAGATGGATAGCAAATTCTGGAAAGTTTCAGCCCTGCTGAAAACGATGTCCTTATATGGACCCAGGGATAGCACCTGCTGGAGAGAGGGGTGCTGAACATTGTTTATGGGACCAGGTGTGGCAGACACTGGTCCATGACTTCAGTGCTATGTGGGGGAGTGGGACTGCTCACTGCAGCAATATTGTTAACATGTCATGAGCATGATCGTACCAGATGGGCATTTGGCCAGAGAGGGAGGGAGGGAGGGGCAAAAGCAAGCAAAAGGCTAACAGATGAACAGAAGCTTTTGAAATCCCTGTAGGGGGACAGTGGTACTGGGATCATCCTTAGAAGAGTGGACACTGGCATCGGGATAGACCAACCCTTATGCATCATGGTGGATGATACACTAAGTCTGTAACACATTCTTTAAAGTAGAACTGCATATACAAACTGTGGGTCGACTTCATCATACACTGATTATGTTTTGCCATAGGAACACCAGTTAATACAGCCACGTCAGAGTGGTAGTTATGTTAGCACTGCATGGTACTTTTTGTTTGGACACACTTAGCATGCATGCCATATGCCTATAGTTGTAGCACAGGTACTCATTTTCACTCTGGTGTATCTTTTGTTGTGTAGCTATAGGGCAGACCACTGGTGCCCTGACACCTTTTGAAGATGGAGTAGGACAACATGTTGATATAAGAACTTGTGCAGAGTCTGGCAATTATGACAAAGCACAAATACCAGAGTCACAATCGGATGACACAGTAGCATTGTCTGCCTCCATCTTGCAGGACATCCTCCTGAAGTACAGAGTGAATGTGTCACCTCATCCATGGATGAACCTAAAGCTGGACCACCTGAGTGCTCACTGTCCACATGATGGGAGGGGTGCCGCATGGCTGCAACCACTAGAGATGCTCCCTCTGTGGCTGCTGCCATAGCAGCAGCAGCAGCAGATGAACACACTGTATCTGATGTGGGCATAACCACCATAGCACAACCTCACAGGGTGAATGACACTATCACTTGTCACAAGTGGTCACAAACATGCAGACAGCACTCAATCAGCAGATGTACTGGAGTACCACCCAGGCTTAGTCTGATCCTACCCAGTCCAACCTGGAGCTATTTGCAGTGTTGTATGATATTCATGAGAATGTCAGCAGAGCTTCTAACAGTTCCATAAGAACATGGAGTCCAGGGACACTGTAAGGATTAGTCTTACAAAGTCCATGGTGGAATGCGCACCACTTCCATGTACACCTGCATATGGCAGATTGCTAATGCCATAATCATTCCCTAAAATGGGGTGGTCATGAAGTGAGACCATCATTAATTACACAATCATCACCCAAATTAGAAAGTTATGATACTCTGACACCCATTACCATGGGTAGGGGTGAGATTCATCCTCCTCTGCCAGGGCACCTTACCAGCAAATTCCATCCAGGTCACAGTCACACACCATCCCTGCCATGGTGGGAGACCCCTTGTCCTACTGCAACAAGTCAGTGAAGTGTTCCCAGGTCATGGTCACATAGTAGCACCCCAAAGCCAATGCAGGATGAAATTATCCCTCACAAACTGTACCCTTCACCTTCAGACCCCTGTCTCCATTTTTATGATCTGCTCATCACACACAGTGTGTGGGATGGGGGGGGGGGTACAACCATGTGTCACTGTGACCCTCAGCAACTGTGTGCATTATGACAGATGTCACCCACTCCACCCTCCCTCCTGTGTGGTGCATATGGGGATGTATTTTACACAGCACAATCGGATCATGCACTGAACAACATGGTCTGGAATTAACATTGCACACATCATGTTTGTTCTATGTGATATTGCAATGCCCGTCTACTCATTAGTGCCCATAATTCTAGACTACACATTGTAGCTATTCAGTAACTGACATATAATGTGCCTGTTGCTGTCTGAAATTAGTGTTGTGCAATTGTTGCTTGCTTCTGTTCTGCCTGTCTGTCAGTAGTTGATGATAGCACTGCTCCTTCCATAGCAGTTGTGTTGAATATGTGTGTGGTCTCATAATTTTGAAGAAATTGCTCAGTATTCTAGATACAGAGTGTCTGTGAAGTACCTAGGATGTCCCTACTACTTTCTGAAAGATCCCTATAGCTAGGATAGTAAATTCCCTATATAAGTTGGTCTTCACAAAGACAGGAAGATCACACATTCATATAGATTCTGCATGCAAGAAGTGATGCATGTCAACCAGGCTATATACAATATCCTTACTGATATGGAACCAATCAATAACCTTTTGGTCGCTGAAATTAATAAACATTACTTGCTGCCATTATCAAGTTTGTTGTTGTCTGATGTCTTCTCATACACATAAGAGGGATGTGGCAGCACTAATACCTTAAAGATACAGCTACTCCACTGTTGCTCTGATCCTGAGCATTTTTGCTGCCTGAAACTCTAATGTTTTGAGGTGTTTTGCTCTTTTATAGTCTGGCACACACTGGTGTACAATTTCTCCCAGCTGCAACTATAAATCACAGCTGTGTTCATCTTGTATAATTTGATTTTCTTTTTTTTCTTCTCTTCTGTCACTGTGACAGCTGTCCAAGTGTCCCACATCCTTCATTGAGTCTACCAGCACTCAAATGATCCCGGTCCAATGCCCAAATTTTTAAGCCAGGACCAGCAAGGATCCTAAGGGCATCCTGGGGGGGGGTCTTTGCTGTGTATCTTCAAGACAGGTTTTCTGCTTTTTTGACCACCAATCCATTGGGTCTATACATTATGACCTGAGGGGTAGGTGTGCAAAGGGGATGTGTTGCATATTACCCTGTCTCTGCAGTAGCTCAGCCTTGTTTCCACTCTATTCCCCCCTTTGGCCAAAGCCTTCTGGTATGACTTCCCCAGCTTCCAAAAGGGATTGTCACAGGAGATGATTACAGAACCACCCATTTAGCTGGAATGGTAACACCCTGCTGCTCCATCAGACTCCTGAGTCTCTAATCAAACTCGGGTCATCTGGGCTGTAGTCAGTGCATTATCCATCTATGCCACCTTAGCAGCTTCACCTTGTATACATTTGCATGTCATTAAGGCTGGCAGTTACTGTAGGGGATTACAGTTCTTAGAAGTTAATGAGATGTTTCATGAAGTCCTGATGTCCTGGGTATACAGTCTGATTCCTTTCATCTCCTGTTGCCTACTGTATGATTCTGAGCAGGTCACTTATGCAGACAATGATCATGAAAAGCCCTGGAAAGCTACATTTATGTGCAGTGGACTTTTGCTATTAATAAAAAAATAAAATAAGGTCTCATTTCCTTACCTACCTTCATATGCATTTGCTAAGTACACGACACTTATGCTTGCAGCAACTGCATATCTCTAAGGAAGGGCGAGATGGACATTTGTGCATTTGCAGTCAAACCTGAGTGATGTAGCGCTCTGTGTGTGGTCTAAACTGTAGTTTGCTACAGTTTAAAAGTTAAAAAGGACTATTTTTTTTTCCTTGATTAAAAACCTAAGTGCTTTAGTGCTCTTTACAGGCAGGTAATAAACTGCAGCAACTGTTTGCTACATTTGTAGCAAGCAGTTTGCCAGAGTTTAAAAAGGAGAATTTTTTTTAACTAAAATGTGAGCACTGTAGTGCTCTTTGAAGGCAGTGTATATACTGTAGCAAATGTTTACTTCATTTGTAGTAAGCAGTTTGCTACAGTTTAAAAGAAGAAATTATTTTTTAAATAAAATATGTTGAAGGAGGGTTAGGGACAGGGCACATGGGCAAGGGCAAGAGGGAGGGGGTATGTAATGCATCTGGCCACCTGGTTGGTGTGCCAGTAAAAGGAACATATTTGTTTGCTCTTCACTTGAAGAGCTTAGGCAGTGGAACACCAGTTTTCTTAAATACCTCTGTTAGAAGTTTTGCCTGTACCTCATCCAGATGCTTCAGAATTTTATGTGATAATGTTTCAGTCCTTAGAGCTCCCCAGAGCTTCCCAGGATTTTGTCTTCCATCAGTCTACCTGCTTCCTGCTGTACCCTTTTATCTATTGCACTGCTTGTCCAAGGTTTACCCCTTGTCCCTTTTAGCCTCCTCATCCACACATCAATTGCCTCAATTAAGCACGAGTACACTAACATTTGAGGTACTTATATAAGGAACTTGCTAACTGATTGTCTTAGGGACTCTCCTACTCTTAGTGATTTTAAGCATGTGTTAAAGGCCCACATTTTTAACCTGCTCTATGAACAATGGGGGGAGTTATTTGCCTAATGTTACTTTTTGTCTTTCATTCAGTCATGACCATTACATAGATTGCTTCTTCTTTTTTCTGGTTATTTCCTAATCTGGATTTGTTTATACATTGAATTGTTTTAATTATTGTCAGTTTTCTTTTATGTATTTTCTTTGCATAGTGCTTGGGCCCACAAATTTTAATAAAGTTAAAGCTGAAGCCTCCCAGATTAATAATGTTTCCCCTTGGCTCTCTCATGAAAACAGGTATAAAGTAGTTAATTAGCATGTTTTCTTAATACTTGTCTTCCTTCATGTTTTTCCTGCCATTGATCACTTTCACCAGATTTGTCTTACTCTTTTTACACTCTGCTAAATAGGGAGGGGAAAACATTTTTGTTTCCTTGCTTCACCCCACCCCCTTCCTTTTCCAACCTTACTTTTGTTGCTGTCTCCCTAGTTATTGCTCTCCAAGGTTCTTTGTACTCCACTTGTTCAGCCTCTCCCTTCATTTCATCTTCTGTATGCCTTTTCCTTCTCACTTACTGCCACTTTATTCACTTTTTTTCAACTACAAAGTATCTTCCTCATTTTCCCTTCACTTTGTTTTATCTCAGGCTTATAGTCACTGCCTCACTTACGGTATTTAAAGTTTTTACCACAGCTCACTTACATGCACTAGCTTTACTGTTAGTATTTCTTGTCACAGCTCACTTACATGCACTAGCTTCACTATTAGTATTTCTTGTCACAGCTCACTTACATGCACTAGCTTTACTGTTAGTATTTCTTGTCACAGCTCACTTACATGCACTAGCTTCACTATTAGTATTTCTTGTCACAGCTCACTTACATGCACTAGCTTTACTGTTAGTATTTCTTGTCACAGCTCATTTACATGCACTAGCTTTACTGTTAGTATTTCTTGTCACAGCTCACTTACATGCACTAGCTTTACTGTTAGTATTTCTTGTCACAGCTCACTTACATGCACTAGCTTTACTGTTAGTATTTCTTGTCACAGCTCATTTACATGCACTAGCTTCACTATTAGTATTTCTCCAAGTTATAGTCAGACACCTGCATCTTGTGGTGTGGTACATCCACTACACCCATTAAGATAATCCACAGAATTTTACAGTTGGTGATACATATCACTTTATTTCCACCATCCTAGTGCCTTTTGCTTTACTCAGCACTACATCTGGGTTCATGGTGTTCCTAGTACAATCCAGCACAAGTTGGGCAAATCCAGCAATATTGACTTTCTGCCAGTTTATTCTTTTTCCACCCTGGATCTATGGATACTCAAATCTCCTCCAAAAAGGTTCAAATTATCAATTATTATTAACTTTCTCTCCAAGTCCATATCCTCGCTTTTCTACCAACTTTCTGACCTCCCCTCTCAGCTGTGGGTAATGCAGGATTTATCCACGGGCAGTGTAGTTTACTCATAAGGGTACACTAAGGGTAAAGAGTACAGCCTGCATGGGTAAAGTTCACTTACACTGGACAAATCCTGCACAACTTACAGTTGTGGAATGATTATTAGTGCTATACACCAGATTATGGCAGTTTAGCTTAAATGGTTAAGGCTTCAAAGTGCTAATAAGCTTCACCCGTGTAATCCAGTGTTTGATTCCCTCAGTTTCCATTTGCTGTTAGTCTGAGTAAGTCACTTAACCATATTGTGCTCCTGGGTTGCCCCTGAACAGGGCTATTTGGGGGCTTACCCTGTTAACAAATGAATGAAATAAAAAAATATAATTCTTATTTTCTTAAATTAGTCATTTCTATAACTGCTGTCCCTTTGTTGAGGTCTATTTCTGTGGATATACCACTTCTACAAACTGAGCATTTGTTGATGGCTGTTTCTATATATATATATATATATATATATATATATATATATATATACATATAGATATAGCTATATATATATATATATATATATATATATATATATATAAAGTACATATACCCCTTCTACAAACTGAGCATGCTCTGGTCTCAAATGCATCTGCAGTGACCTTGCCTTGGGAACAGTAGTTCTGCATTATTAAATACTCTCTGGTCACATTGTCAACATACTCACGCTATCCTGTTCTCATTTATGGTGACACAGGCAATTTAACTTAACTAGACCCCACTCTATTTAGTTTTGTGAAGGGCAGTTCCTGCTTCCTGAAGGGATCCTAGGTTGGGGGAGTTGCTGGTACACTCTCTGAAAGTAAAATTGTAACGAGTGGGGTTCCACATGGATCCAAACTAGGCCCTTTTCTGTTTGACATTTATTATGCAGATATTCAAGCCAATATCCCAGATGAGTGGTTCACCAAGTGTTCTGATGACTGCCAGCTGGGTACTGTTATCTACTCATTCACGGATACTAAACAGATCCAGCAAGGGTTGGAATATGCATATATCTGGTGTACTGTAAATACTCTAAAGTCAATTGCAAAAATAAGTGCAGCATATCTGAGTTCTCCAAGAAAAGCTGTTCCCGCCTCATATGTTATAAATGGTACACCTCTTCAGACCGATAATTATGGGGACAACTCTTCATTTTTTGATCATCATGTTGCCACCATATTCAGGAAATCCTTATACATGGCCCAGTTAATTACTGTTATCTTTAAGAGCCAAAGACATCATCCCACCTCTATGTTCTACCCCTATCAGACCACTCATGAAATATAATACCCTTTGTTATATACAAATGCAAACATATTGCTCAACTGGGAAGACCACAAAGATTTTTAACCAAGAAAATGAAAAGTCTTAAATCCTTCAACCACCTCGAAAGATTAGCATGGGTTTCATTATACTCTATTGGCTACTGGCTGTTCCAAGGTGACCTGTGTCTAGCTTTTTTGAGCCATGAAAGACACAATCCTATTTAACCTCCTACTTCTTTACAAAACTAGTGCCTCTACAAATACCTGCAGTAGAGACCTAAATCTATACCAAAACACAAACAAGACTCAATGAAGGGGATAGATGATAGTTTCCTAACACAGTTTATTTCCAGCCTATGGAATACATTGGTGCTACAGGTCAAATCAATTAGCACTTTGTCTATCTTTAAGGTTAGACTTGATAACTCAATGGGTAGACACACATTTATATTTGACTTATCATATTAGGCCCTGTTCAGTTTGGAAGGAAAGCAGTTTTAAGTATAGTAAGAACTTTTAAGTTTGTCTACTTAATGGTGTATATGGCTTGGTATCTTAGGGTCTCTATGATCTCTTGTCTAATATTATTCCTGTGTTACAATGCTCCTCATCTGCTACCTCCATCTGTTCTGCTACTTCTTAAACACCCAGTCTGATTTAACTCTTGATCACTTCAGATCTTCTCATCTCATTTATGTATTGTGCTACAAGAGAGCAGAAGAGCTTTTTTTTTCTCCTCATGAGTCATTGGAGGGTTCCAGCCTAGGGACAGGCAATTTCTTCTTTCACTCTCTCACACCTTCTTATCAGTGCTGGCTCTTTTTCTCACTCTCTCCCCAAGTTAATCTTTCTACACATTACACAATCTAGATTCCATCTTGTCCTCACCACCTCTATCTTCCTACTCTGTTCAGTGGTGCATTCCCATTCCTTGTTGCTTGGTTTCCCACACCTGATTTTCTTGTTGTATCTCATATCTCAGTCTCTCCTACTTTTCTTCACTGCATGCCCTTTTCCATCTTATCAGTCAGAGTACTCATGTTGCCCCTCACCTTTGTCACTTCACCTGAGCACTTGCCCTCATTCTGCTTCCTGATTTCTTCCTTCCAATCCACTGACTGTAGGCAGTCTTAATGTTTGCTCCTACTTTCACCCTGTCTGTTCATCCTTTTGTCTTTGGACTTCCCTTCCTGTGTCAGACCATACTGCACTGCTGTTCTTTATCTCCTCTATTCTTCCATTCCTAACCATCTCTGTCCATGTAGCCCCCATGTCTCCTCACTTGTTGCACACCTGACTATCTCTCTCTGTCTCTCTCTGCCCATCTCCCTGTTTTGCTTTCTATTAAGGCCCAACATACCTACAATTAGTTGATTCATACATGCAGTTCTTCCATCTTCTGCCATAAATCTGGAATCTTCCACTACAAGCCACCTATTATCTGCAAACTGAACACCTCCATCCCATAGGTTTCTTTAACATATTACTGACCCATAACCAAGAATTTCTTCCAAGTTTCACCAATCCATCTTTTCTAACTTCTGTTTATTTATATTTTTACCCAGTAGATATTTGGGGATAAGCTGTAGTTGCTGCTCCCTAATGTTTTGCTTCCTTTAGCTGTGTAAGGGATAATCACTTGTCCTTACTATTTCTGCTAGCCTAAGCTAGTTATGAGAATTGCTGCATTAGTCAATGTACTTGTAAGTGCCAATACTGTCTCATGTGTATCGCGTAAAAGCTCTTTGTAATTCCTGTACTAGTACTGTTTTAAGCACTTGCCCTTTCTATTCTTCCCTTAATCTTCTCTGGCTACCTCTTTATAAGAGTCCCTTACCCAGAAGTTTCTGATTAACTCAGAAAAATATTTATTTGTAAATATTTACATTTCCAGTACCCTGCTATCCTGCCCTGTAGTAATAGACATGGCGCTGTAATAGGTGTGTGTGTGTTTGTGTGTGTGTGTGTGTGTGTGTGTGTGTGTGTGTGTGTGTGTGTGTGTGTGTGTGTGTGTGTGTGTGTGTGTGTGTGTGTGTGTGTGTGTGTGTGTGTTAGGGGCACTGACTGTAGTTGGCTTACAACAGAATAAAACTATTGCTGCATATACTCCATGAAAACAAAGTCTGCCCCAACATTCTAAAACAGGGTGAAAGTAATACTCCCTAAGGAATAAAAAATTAGCCAAACTTTTATGGTTATATAGAAAAGAGAGAGCAAGAGAAAATGGAAGACGAAGAAGATTGTGGAGAATAAATGGTATTAAGTGTATTCACATGGAATGCAAACAGTCTCATAGACAAATACAAAATAGCGATGGAAGGTGCTGCAAAACAACACTAGCAACCCATAAAACAGCACCAAAATGATGACATAGGTCCCTTGAACATAGGTTCAACTGCTTTATTTCACCAGAGAAACAAGATATATGTGTTCAGTTTTTTGTTTATCTGTTGAAATAAAGCCATTTAACCTATGTTCAAGGGACCTATGTCATCATTTTGGTGCTGTTTTATGGGTTACTAGTCTCATAGACAAGACAGAAATGCAGTAGATTCTGGAGTATACCAATTATAGTGAAGAAAGAACAGTAATGCTCTAGGGAACCTGTTTTTAAAAAGAAAGAGCATGAAGACTTCATGAAAAAGGGTTTAAGAGGGTGATTACATTGATAAGGTGAGTACCTATAATCATAGAAGAACAGAGAATAGATGAGCAGGAGAGGCTTGTATTAGTGAAATAAACTGGAGAGGTAGTAGAGGGACATTAAGAAAAATATGTGTACCCTCAGAAAAAAAGGAACAGGTTGAAACAGATTTTCCTGGAAATAAGAGAATTTCACCAAATAATTATGTTATTAGCATGGTATTGGAATTTGGTTCCAGCAAAGGGAGATATTAGTGGGAGACCAAGAGCAAAAAAAGGTTATGTCAGAGGGAAAGTTAAGCTAAGGAACATCTTGAAAAAATATAGGCGTTTATATAGTTCTCACATCCAAATGGTTGTTGGTGAAGATTAGGTAGGATATATATAGCTAAAGATCATGAAAACCTTATAAAAGAGTTGTTAACACATCCTAGAACACTATCAGATCATGTGTCAGTTTGACTGCATCTGAAAACACCAATGTTGTAGACAGTATAGAGTCTTAGGAGATTTTGTGTTGGCTGTCTTAAGAATAGGCAAAGGAGAGAATTCAGCAAAGGTTGAAGGATACCATTAAAGAAAGACAGGAGAGTTATATGGATGAATTTAATAGATGGGAAGTAGTTAAGAAGGAATCAAAGCACAGAATGCAGAAAGATGAGAGGAACAACTGGACAGAAAGAGATAAATTTAGTAAGATTAAGTTAGGGTGAATAAGAGAATTACAAAATACCTATGTGTGGTAGAGCAGAAATAACTGGGAGAAGTAGCAAGGAAAGAGGAGATTAGTTGAATATTTGGTGGAATCACTAAAGAGAAAACAAGTAGCACTTAGAAAGCAATATTTTGAAAATATGCAAAAGTTTCTAGTAGGTAAACTAAGGCAGCAGAAAGTGGAAAGAACTATAATAAAGGTGAGAAACCCTAGATTGGGGAAATTATGTAAGAAAGAGATAGGCAGAATATTTAGAGAGTGCTGCAGGACTCTGTGTGCACTCTAGGGGCACTGACTGTAGGGTGGAAGATGACTGTTTAATAAGACTTGAAAATGTTTTGGATGATTTGAAATTTTCTAGAATGAACCATGGAAGACGGTCTAGAAATACTGAAGCATATAGCATAGGAGATGGAGGATCGGCTAGGGAACCAGGCCATAGATAAATTATCAGGATGGGTTGCATTTCCAATAGAACTATCAAAAACAATGGAAGTTAAGTATTATCCAAATGAGACATAGGATTTTCAATGTGATCCTAGAACATTAACGAATAACAGAGACCTGGAAGAGGGTACTAATATCAATGATATTAAAAGGCTGGGGGGACTCAGCCAATCCATTTTCTTATCATCTACTCTCAGTATTGAACAATGCATATAAAGTATCTGTGGCCATACTGGCACAAGATCGGCTCAGATTCTTCCCAGAATCAACAGTATACCTCAATGTGGGTCTGTAAAACGTAGGCAAACATTCAATAACAGCCAATAAACATGTATGATACATTCAGGAACTAAGGAGGGGAACAAAAGGTTATCATTAATAGGATAAGATACAGAGAAGGCATTCAGAAGAGTGCATTGGAAGTACTTATGAGAAATAACTTGAACACAGTGGTAAAAGTCAATAGTGTGATAAACCTAAATTTAAGACCAGAAGGAGACAAGACCAGGTTGTCCACTCTCCCTGTTGTTATTTACCCTGCACTTAGAACTCTTAGCACAAAAATAAGGCAATTCATTAGGGGATGGGAGTGGAACAGGAGAGAGAAAATAACTAGTAACGTTTTTAAATGATTTCATCTTTTATATTACCTAACTGGACCGAGATGTACAGTAATCATTTTTATACTAATCTTGTCTGGGTGCAAAATAAACAAGGATAAAATACAAGCAATTTGAGTAAACTATGTTCAGTCTTATAGGTTGGTACAGGAATGTCTGCATTTTTGGGGACATATTAAATTAAAATATGTGGCAGCATGGATAGAGAAGAATTCCAAGGATTCTCTGAAAGAGTCATGAGGGAGAGGTGAAAGGCAAGATTTTGAACATGTTAAAAGATGGAAAGATATGAAAGTTGATTTGAATCAGAGGATTAAGTGAAACTGTTTATTGTTGCCTTAATAGTATATACATCCAGGAATTTATATTTGACCCAGGGAAGAGCTTTTAGGAACAACTAATGAAGGAGATAATGATATATGTTTGGGAATATAAAGCCCTGACAGTGGAACGGTAGAAGATAATTCTGCCAGTGGAAGGGAGGGACTTGCACATGCAAGAATATTATAGGGTTGTTCAAATGAGATTGGTATGTTAGCTCCAAAATAAAAATCATAACTCAAAATGGAAGTGGACGATGCTTAGACAAGGGGAGGGGTGAATTCCAAATGCACAGAGATTAAATATACTGTCATAGGCACTAGCTATAGAGCAAAACAAAATTTATATGAGATTAATTTACAGCAATTTATTAGATGTACTGAAGGCAAGGGATTTTCTTGTTTGCGAGTTTAAACTGAGGGGCACTGAACAGAGATTCACAATTGATATCTCTATGACAAAAAGATGATTGAGGGAGAAGGATATATGTCTGGGAGTAAATGTGAGCGAGGATAGAAGACTGGAATAGGAATAATTTTTGGAGAAATGCAAGCCTAATAGAAGAGATGTCATGAAGGACTTCATGGAATCCTAGGGTAGTAATGTTGAGGAAATAAAAAAGAGAACTCTAAACATAATGGAGATAGTTAAAATACTGATAAATGCCAAAATGGTGAAGGCACATAATAGCAGATAGATACATAGATTGTATACAGCAATAAGCAAAGATAAAGGGAAAATCAAGGCTAGACAAGTGCAGGTATGGAAAAAAAGTAACATACAGAGTAATCACTAAAGGTAATTGGATAGAAATTTGCAGAACCCTAGGGTGTCAACAAAATCTAGGAAGTTTAGAATATTCACATGTCAGTGTCAACATAATTACTTCTATACATATCTGACAGACTATATAAAATACTTCATGAGACCAGCTGAATGTGCTGGAGGTGTGAACAGAATCAGACAGAACACTGGAGGCACATTTTTGGACATGCCAGCAGCAAGCACAAGAGTTTCAAAAAGGAATTACAAATATGAATCTAGAAAACACTAGAGCATGAATGGGATTTACAAAAGGTTAATTTTTACTTGAATTGAGTGGAAGAGATGCAGGAATGTGTACGTGTTAAAGCATTAATAATGTTGCGACTGATAATTACTAAGAAGGCATGACAAGGCAATGGAAAATAAATCAGGAAACTGTTATGGAGGAGGTAATAATGATCACGAACATATAAAGGAAATGGAAAGGTAAGCTATGAAATACAAAACAAGTAGATTACACAAGTGAAAGTGAACCCACTGGAAGTTAATGCAGAAAGGACATGAACAAAGGATATATAAGATCATAGAAGTGATGAAGGCAGCTGATATGAGAGGAGATTGTACAAGTAGGAAGAAATGTGAGACCAAAGGACTAAAGAGAGAAATAGTAAATGATTGTGTGGTACAGAAGAGAAGAAAATGCAATATGTGAAAAGTGAAAGGTGAAAAATACAGAAAAAAATGGACTGGGTTGGACCTGATGTTTAAATTAATAGATTGCTATGGAAACATTCATTTTAAATGATTTTAGCAGAAGATGAGCCAACTGTCAGGGGAAAATGGTACACCATGCACAAGGACTGCACAGAAAATATAAACTTATGCTGCACCACTTAAGTAATGTTGCTTAAAAAAAGGCTAAGGCCTGCAAAGCAATGTGAAATCATTGTATCTAGTGGTTGGTAAATGGAGTCATGCAACAAGTGCACAGCATTGCAGTCCCTATTTCAACACTATACCTATCAGCTGCAAAGTGAAGAGATAGAGTGCCTATAAAAATGCCCTAATCTGACAGTGTTACAGCCTTCCAGAGGCCAGCTTTCACATGTATTGTGGTCTCACTGTCACTAAAAAGGAGAATAAAATAGTTATCAGTCACAGAAGAGGGCTGATGATTAGCATGTTGGAAAAGATGCAACAAGCCTGCTTCTTTAAACTTCTACCAATACATCAAAAAGAATATACAAAGATGACCTTGTCCTGTGGCACATGGGGATAAACTCCTGACTGTGCCCCAGACAACCCAAGTTTAGCTGGCATCATTGTTGCCAGAGGGAGCAGGAGGGTAAGAATGGAAGTGAGCAGCCAATGCCATTTCAGTCATCCTGGGGGTGGGGGCTGCCTAGACTCAATGCAACAGCAATATTAAGAGCCTAGTGAGCTGTGTGCTGCAAGAATGTATGCATTCATGCTTCTCACATTGCAAAGCTCACAAGGCTGCCACAGGGCGATGAGGGTATAAGACACACTCCCTAGTGGCAGTAGAAAAATGCACCAGCATTTTCTATCTCCTCACCAGCCCCAGACATGGATCAGGCTGATGGTGGGGGAGGCTAAGGCAGGTCTAATAGACCCCATAAATGAGGAAAGGAGACAGTGGCAAGTGATGGTCAGCTGCCAGGAGGCAAGCAGAGAAAAAAATGAAAATAATATACAAAGATAGAACCAGAAGTGAGTTAATTATACAAGCTGCTTTTAATTACGTACCACTCAGTTCTACTTTTAAAGAGCTACAGTCAACTATATATTACTGTCACCTGTTATTCAAGGATACAGAAGCTAGAAGCAACCAACAGAGGTTGTTTTTTTGTGCAGTTACTTTGAAACGAGGTTGTCAGTGAGGTGATACAGAAGCTAATGACATGTCCAGCCTTATTATTTAATGATCCTGTTCAATTGTGGTAAGAGCTAGTTAGTACATGTACCACATGGCTGACAGTCAAAAAGCAAGCTGCATTATGAACATCTTCATTCTGTACATGCTTTGGCTATTCACAGTGTTATTCCTCAAAGTGGCTACTACAAAAAAAGTTAAGCAGGACAAAATGACTAGAGACAGTTTTTTTTAGCAACAAAATAACGTTGTTCAGAGATTAGACATTGCAATTGTTTCAATCAGCAGGATACTCTGACTGTAACGATTTCACAAAATCAAGACTTTGGCATTGGTGAAATTAACCTCTTCCTTATCTCTTTAATTATATACTGCAGTAGTGTTTGCCTAAATATGACCTTTCAAACTGTCATATCAATGAGGAGAATCATTGAAAAAGCAGACATAGCAGTTAGCATGCCCACGCTTGCCTAATATAATTGTAGACTAATATGAATTTCATTAATGGAGAAGCAGAATATAGTTAGGTGGCTTAAATGAGATAAGCAAAGCACCTGTATATTGAAGAAAGTATTATGTCCACTGCTCACTTTGTTTATGCATTTGAAGCAACATGTAAATCAAAACCTAAACATATATGTGAAATGTAAAGGACTGTGACAGATCAGTAATTAAAATACATATCGTAACTCTAAAATTCATAACCTCTTAGTAGATTCACTTGCAGATATGAGAAAATGAGTTATTAGGAATTTGATGGTTAGGGGCATCGTCTCATATCTGCATCACCGCCACCAATACACATATCTGCATCACTGCCACCAATACATTTGTCAATGAGATTTAAATACACACAGCTGCTAGCAATAAATATAAAAATATAAATATAAGATAACTATGAACAAGCAAGTAATTGAAATTTGGCCATAAGTGCATATAACAAATATGCACTGCTGTCTTGGACTATGAAAGAACTGATAAACCTGTAGTTAACTGGAAACAACTGAAATGAGGCTGGAATGAATGCCTTTATTTGTTAATTACCCAAACTTGTGCTGAACAGCTGCCAGTCTTTCCTTTATGGACCAAGTCTTTTTGTACTTTTCAGAATGAATTCTGCACACGCTGGAGTTCGGTTAAGAATGCTTTATTAGATGTTAACAATATCCAAATACTTTCTCCAGTAACAGTGCTGATAAACAATAACAGTCTGTAGAAATGCTGGAATGCTGGATAACTGTAACAGTGCTGATAAATACATCCAACGTTTCTGCACATATATGTTGATTCTCCTGAATAATATCAACTGAAACAGTCTTTAATTTAGCTGGGTGAGATGGCCTGTAATCTGATCTGGTGTGCTTGGTAAACTGCAATTTCTGCATGAAATATATACAATCATGAACTGGTTACATATACATTTATTACAAGAGTTGAACTGATCTGATTCTGGAAGTTTACTTGTCTGTCCTTTATACAAGTATGTGAAGTTTCTTCATATAATATTCACATTTATTACTAGAGTTGAACTGATTTAATTCTGGAACCTGTTTCAACACTATTCCTATCAGAAGCAAAGTGAAGAGGTACTGTGCTTATAAAAATCCCCGAATCAATAAAAGTTACAGTCTTCCAGAGGCCAGTTTTCACATGTATTATGGTCTCACTGTCACTCCACCTTCCTAAGCACCCTGGAGAATATTAGGATCCAACCTAACACTTTCATACTGGGTGACTTCAACTCCATTAACTGGGAAAACTACACATGTACCAATACACTTGTCCAACGTTTCCTGGAATTCATTAATTCCAGTGTCTGGGACCACTTGTTCTTACCCCACTAGAGGTAACAACATCCTTGACCTGGTCATTACTAACATGAGCAACCATTGCTCTACATCAATAGTCAGCTCCTCTCTGGTTAGATCTGACCACAGACTAATCACCTTGGAAATCCACATCCCTCCCTCCCTCACCCCCCCCCCCCCCCCAAAGGTAACCACCATGAAAAACTTCTCCAAAGCTAACTTTGGGCTCCTAAAAACAGAGGTGGCTAATTTCACAGCACCCATGTAAATGGAGATCAGTTGCATGACTGCCGAATCATACACCAGTGCACTGTACGAACACATACACAACTGGATTGATCTCGCCATACCCAACATAACCAAGACGCTCTCCTCCAAAAAAAGGAAGCCAGTCTGATGGTCCCCTGCCATAAACAAACTCTACAACAGAAGGAGGAAAATGATGCAGAATAAGGTGAAGTCCCAAGACTGGAAAAAAACCCTTATCAGCCTCAGCAAAAAGTTGAGATCCCTCATCAAATCCTCTAAAGCTAGCTATGAAAACAGAATTTCAGCAAATAGTAAAGACAACCACAAGGCCTTCTATAGTTATGTAAAGAATCTCCACAGCAATACCCAGATTTTCTCTGAGCTACTGCACAATGGTACCTCCTATACCGAGCCAACAGATATTAACAATATACTGGCCAACAGATTCAGTGCCAACTTTACCCCCCCAAGGGACCAGTCACAATTCCAGTAGATTGCCAGGCACCCAGTATCGCTGTTGTACAGGTTAAAACAGCACTATCCAAGGCCAAGAATACAGCTTCTATGGGACCTGATAATATCAATGGCTGTGTTCTACATGAACTACAGAGTGAACTGGCACCTCACCTGTGTGCCCTGTTAAATCACAGCCTCACCTCAGGCTTTGTCCCTACCAAATGGCACACTGCTACAGTCATCCCTCTCCACAAAGGAGGAGCGACTACAGACCCTGGGAGCTATCACCCCATTAGTGTGATGAGTCTGATATGCAAAGCTATGGAACACATCATCATGGACATAATAAACAAGGATATAGGGAATCTCCAAACTCTAGATCCCACACCGTTTGATTTTGTGAAGGGTAGATCATGGCTGCTCAACTTGGCCAACTTCTTTGAGTCAGTCACCAGAGCTGTGGATGAAGGCAAGGTGGTTCATACAGCCTACCTTGATCTGGCCAAGCCCTTTGATACCATTCCCCACTCAGGAATCATAGAAAAACTCACTAAGCTAGGCATCAACCCCTATATCACTAGGTGGTTTGCAAACTGGCTCACAGGTAGAACCCACAGTGTGAAAGTAGCTGACTCCAAGTCAGACTTCCAACCAGTCATGAGTGGAGTCCCACAGGGTTCATGTCCTGGGTCCTCTCCTGTTTGGTATCTACTTCTCTGAAGTCCAGGCCAACACGAAGGGACTCTGGCAAAGTTTGCAGATGATTGCAAGTTGGGAGCTATAATTAACTCTCCGGGTGATGCTGAGATCCTACAGAAAGGCCTCACTGAGACCAACGAATGGTATCAGAACCATGGCCTTAGCTCAATGCCAAAAAATGTGCCATCATCCCCTTTGGGAAAAACCCAGTTCCCATGAATTACTACATCAATGGTAGTCTACTGAACATGGAAGGTGTCGTAAGAGATCTGAGAACACAGGTTGACAGCAACCTCTCATCTGACCACCACATTGCCACTGTGGTCAGAAAGTCCTTCTATGTGGCACATCTCATTACTAAGGGTTTTGCATCCAGGAAGAAAGAGGTCATTGCCTTCCTTTACTCTTGCCTCATTAGGCCAATCATCAAGTACAAAGTCACATTTGACATGTACCTCACTAAACATCTGCAACAACTGGAGAGGCCACAAAAGTACCTCACAAAGAGGATTCTAGGCCTTAAACATTTGTCCTATATGGACAGACTAAGAAAAACTCCAACTATTCTCTGTCTCATATCGCCTATTTAGAAGCAATCTCTGCTTGACTTACAAATCCATGTCTGACCCAGCTCTGTTAGAAATGCCACATCTAAAGAAATCCCAATCCTTCTGCACCACATGCTCCAGAGACCTCAACCTTATTAACACAATCAACAGAACATGCTGGAGGGACAGGTTCATAACCCAGAGACTGCCAATGCTATGGAATAGACTTCCCATACAAGTTAAGCATAGCACCTCACTGGCTCTCTTCAAAAGAAATCTTGATGAGTGAATGGGAAATAAAAAAATCACCCCAGGGATCACTCCAATGGCTTTACTCGACAGAGGCACTGGGAACTAAGGTCAGGTGGCATGATGCCAGGGTAATCCTATGGGCTAGGCTTGTAAAGGCTCCAGGGCCATTAGCTTAGTACACACCTTCTTCTTCTTCTGGCTTTTTCCCGGTTAGGGGTTGCCACAGCGGATCACCCATCCGCTCATGATTGGCAGTGGAGTTTTACAGTGTCGAGTTGCTAGCCCAGCACTCAACCTTCCACAGAAGGCACACACATGCACACACTCACACCTAGGGCTAATTTGGAGTGTCCAATCCACACCTATGAACCTATAAAAAGGAGAACAAAATAGTTATCAGTCACAGAAGGGGGTTGATAACTAGCACGAGGGTAAGAAAAGATGAAAAAAAAAGCCTTTTTCTTCAAACTTTGACCAATCCAACAAAAATAATATACAAAGATGACCTAGTCTTGTGGCACAGAGAGATAAAGTCCTGACTGTGTCCCAGTCAACCCAAGTTTAGCTAGTGGCATGTTTGCCATAGGGAGCAGGAAGGTGAGAATGGGAGTGAGTAGCCAATGCCATTTTAGCCATCCTGGGGGGGGACTGCCTAGACTCAATGCAACAGCAATATTAACAGCAGTAATTTCAAAGAGAGACTATTAAAAAATGCCAGTGCTACAACCTTCCTTACTTGTTTCTATGGTAGTTATTGCTACCAGTAATATTAGTCTGGAACACTAGAGTTTTCAGTTACTTGCCACTCGTCTAAATTGGCCAACTGAAACAAAATATTATAGCAGGTCTACCTCATTAGTCTTTCTTAGAAGCAGAAGCCAACAGTCCTTGCACAACAACAGGAAGCAGTACTCATATAAATTAATAATCAGCTACAAGTTTTCACAGTTAAATGAATAAAATTATTTAATAAAAACTAAAACAAATTAGCAATTAATTAAATATGCGTATGTTTGGCTGTTACAGAGAAAGACAAAACAAAAGGTTTTGGGCAAATAGATTGCATTAGAGAAACTCTTGAGTATATTAACTAGATAACTTTATCATTAATGTCTAACCAAAAGAGTCACTAAAATCTGTCTGTTACTATTTGTAGAAAATGTACACTATAAACAGGCAGAGCAAAATAAAAAATATGGACTGGAATGTAGAGTAACAGTCTTATGCAGCAACATCCAAGCTATCAGGAAAATGTCATTCTACCTGACCCATGATAGATGTCTAAGATAAGTCCATACTGGAAGATATGCAGTTAGCATAATGCCTTCAAGCCAAATTCCTCTTTAGTGAGTCAGAGTCCATGATACTTTTCCTTGCAAACAAAATTTAAACTGAAGGCAATACATTTTCTGAAAAACTTAGGTAATACAAAATAGTAGTTCATCTTGGAAAAATAAGAGAACATCTCTATGTGTGCATATGTATGTGTTGCCCTTCACACAGAAAAAAAGTAACTGTTCTCCACTTTACTGGTAATACTTTATAGCACAGCTACATGTCATAAACAGTCTTTTTTTCTCAAATAATTTCTACATTATTTGCATTTTACATTTTGCTGTGGCTCTATAGAAAAACAGTTACAGGCTTTTAAATATATATTTTCTTGCTGCATTTTTACTAAAACAGTTTCCAGTTTTAATCTCTCGAAAGGCAAATGAAGCAATGTTTATCCTGAAGGTTTTAATATACATACATGCATACACACACTCCCCCACATACACACACAGATATTTATATGAGTGAAATTTCAAAATGTTGATCACCATATGCTTGAGACCAAAATACTGAATACTGAATAACTGAACATTTCCAATGTGCCATCTTTCCAACTATAATAATCCACAAGTACACCTAATGCATCAACTCTTTCTCTGCACAGGTAAACAACTAGCAAAAAACATCCAAAAACACAATGGCATATAAAATATGCCAAACTGAAAAAGCACCTAACCATAAACAGACAGTATTTAAGACACTACCTTTAAGCTATAGAATTTGTCATTAAATCAGACGCAAATTGATATACAAATAAACACACAAAGAAAAGAAGCATTATATGAACAACAGAATCTTTCACTGAAACAAACAAACAAAAAAAATATATAAATATACACATTTAAAATACAAATATGCATTGTCTGTACCCACATGCCCTTATTTATATATACCAAATCCATAGTTGCACAACCTCCACAAAAGGGCAATCAGCCCTAGAAGGTGCATTCTGTCCCTGCATGCAAGTCAGTCATTCAAATTTTCAACGAAAGTAAACCTTCACTATTTTAACCATACACACACCACATTTTATATAGATATACATACATATACATCAGTCAGGGGTTAAGCAGTAGACATTTCTAACATGATACCAAACTAAGGAGAGAATAATGCACATTAAATGAAAAAAAAATATTTCCTTACCCTTCTCTGTAGCAACTGCTACCCAAAGAGTACAGTCACCGCAATTTGTTATCTCTTTGAAGGCACACACAGGTTGTTTCAGTGTGAAGGTAGAAGCAGTAATTTTTCCTAGTATATCATTCTGCACAATTTCAGGAATATATATTACAGGGACTGTAAAAAGTGAAATAAAATGGTCATTTATTGCTCAAAGATAATATCTACATATATGTTTGCAGTAGTATGTTACATTGAATAAAACTATTAACAATGGCAATGATTTGAACCATGTAGTCATACTGAGATGAAACTTTGCAGATAATGTTTCGTTCATTTACTGTTCTGGCATACTGTTATTATTTTCAGAATTTATTTATGAAGCATTTTATTTCCAAGTCAAAAATTAAATAAATAATACATTGATTTTTGCTTCCTTTTGAAAGCATCATGCAAAGTGATGAAGAGTTACAGTCTTACAGAGACTAAAATGAGGAAAAAATTCAGGTCTACTGAATTATTAAGGAATCTACAAAAGAATTTCAACTTCATCTTCAAGTTCAATTTTATTTTAGTGCTTATTTTGTAAGCACTTAATACATAGTACAGTAAAATGTTGTACAATGAAAGGCAAAACCATGGCATTAGATACTATAAAAAAGTTGCAGTTATTTATAAATAAGCACTTTGAACCCAATAGACATCATCTTCAACATCAAGAAATAATAGATGCTGTGACTGCTAATAAAATATGATATAAAGTCCATATGAAGCTATTCATTAACATTTCCTTTATATACAACCTAGTTCCTTCTTGAGTTAATATTCAGCATTGACATACTAAAGCTTTTATAATAATGATGAGATACATAGGTTCATTGGTTGGTACTAGGCTATCAGCCCTAGGGCCTATGCAAGCCTAGCCATAACAAATCCCTGGATATTTCTTACCACAATATTTACTTCTCCAGGCCCCTGTCTAGCAGGGCGACTGACATGATCCCTGGGGTGAATTTCCTATCTCCCATCCAATCATCAAGGTTCCTTTTGAAGAGGGCCAATGAGGCGCTCTGCTTGATATGTATGGGCAGTCTATTCCAGAGTATAGGGAGTCTCTGGGTCAGGAACCTATCCCTCCAGCATGTTTTGTTCATTGTGATGACAAGGTTTAGATCCCTGGAGCATGTGGCTCTGAGGGATTGGGATTTCTTTAAGTGGAGCATGTCCAACAGCTCAGGGTTTGACATGGCCTTGTATGTTAAGCAGAGATTGCCTCTGAGTAGACGATATGCCACAGAGTATAGCTGGAGTTCTTTTAGATGGTCAGTATATGGCATCTGCTTTAGAGCTGTGATTCTTTTAGTGAGGTATTTCTGTGGCGTTTCAAGCTGTTGCAGATGTCTTGTGAGGTACATACCAAACGGGGCATTATACTCTATAATGGGTCTAATGAGGGATGAGTACAGTGGGGCAATGACCTCCTTTTTTCTGGATGAAAAGCCCTTAGTGATGAGGTGTGCCACATAGAAGGATTTCCTGACTGTTGTGGCAATGTGATTATCGAAAGTGAGACCACTGTCCACCTGTGTCCCTAAGTCTCACATCACACTTTCGATGTTTAGTGTCCTGCCACCTATGTGGTAATTCATGGGTACATGTTTTTTTCCAAAGGGGATAACTATACATTTCTTGGCATTAAGCTTGAGCCCATGGCTCTGGCACCAGGCATCTGTTTCTGTAAGGCCCTTTTGTAGAGTATTCACATCATTTGGGGATTCAATAATGGCTCCCAGTTTGCAGTCATCTGCAAACTTTGTTAGCCAGAGTCCCTTAGTGCTGGCCTGTACTTCAGAGAAGTAGATGCCAAACAAGAGTGGTCCCAGGACTGAACCCTGAAGTACTCCACTTGTCACTTGTCTGGAGCTGGATTTGGAGTCGGCTGCTTTTACTGTCTGGGTTCTGTCAGTAAGCCAGTTAGCAACCCATCGAGTGATGTAGGGATTTATGCCCAGCTTAGTAAGTTTATCTATGATTCCAGAGTGGGGGATGGTGTCAAAGGCCTTGGCGAGGTCCAGATAGGCTGTGTGGACTGCCTTACCCTCGTCCACAGCTCTGGAGATTGATTCGAAGAAGTCAATCAGATTGAGGAGACAAGATCGGCCCTTCACAAACCCAAACTGGGTGGGGTCCAGTGTTTGAAGTTTGCCAATGTCCTTGTTTATAAGTTCCATGATAATGCGTTCCATGCCCTTGCAAATCAGGCTTGTCAGACTGATGGGATGGTAGTTCCCGGGATCCAAGGTGGATCCTCCCTTGTGGAGTGGGATAACTGTAGCTGTGCGCCACTCAGTGGGCACAAAGCCTGAGGTGAGGCTATGATTAAACATGACACTTAGGTGAGGTGCCAGTTCATTTTGTAGTTCATGTAGTACACAGCCTGGGATGTCATCTGGTCCCATGGATGCTGTATTCTTAGCTTTGGAGAGTGCAGTTTCTACCTGTGTGGCCGTGATTATTGGAATTTGGCAATCTTTTGGTTTTGAGATGGGCCCTTTAGGGGGTGAGAGTGGGGTGAAGTTGGCACTAAATCGATCTGCCAGGATGTTGGCAATATCCTTGGGATCAGTATATTTAATGCCATTCTGTTGTAACTCAGAGCAGATCTGAGCATTGCCATTTAGATTCTTGACATTAACTATAGAATACCTTGTGGTTGTCTTTGGAATCTTTGGCAATTTTATTTTCGTAACTAGCTTTTGAGGATTTTATGAGGGATCTCAGCTTATTACTGAGGCTGGTGAGGGAGTTTTTTGCATCCTGAGATTTTCCTCTTTTCTGCAACAGTTTCTTCCTTCTGTTGTATAGTTTGTTTAGCAGGGGACCACCAGATTGTCTTCCTTTTTTTGGAGAAAAGCATCTTGGTTCTATTTGGGATGGCACGATTCATGCACGAGTGGATGTGCTCGTACAGTGCCTTAGTGTAGGATTCTGCAGTGGAACTTTCAGATCCCGTCTGCGTGGGTGTTGTGAAGTTTGCCACTTCTGACTTCAGTAGCTTGAAGTTGGCTTTGGAGAAGTTTTTTAAGGAAGTTTCCTTACTGGGGGATGGGGGGTGGGATGTGGATGTCAAGGGTGATTTGCTTATGGTCAGACATGACCAATGAGGGGGTGACCACTGGTGTGGAGCATCTATCTGCCATGTTGGTAATGACCAGGTCTAGGATATTGGAGCCCCTGGTGGGACAATGGATTAGTTGATCCAGGGCATTGGAATTTATGAATTCCAAGAACCGTTGGGAAAAGGAGTTGGTACCTGAGTAGTTTTCCCAATTGATGGCAGGGTAGTTGAAATCACCCAGTATTAGGGTGTTTGGTTGTATCTTAATATTTTCCAGTATGTTTAGAAAGGTGTAGTGAGAATCTTGGGGCATGGTTGGGGATCTGTAGCAAGCTACAATTTGGATTGCAGTCTTACCTAGTGTTAGTTGCACCTGGAGAATTTCAGATGCATTGTGTTGGGCAACTAGCCTGGAGGTGTGAATATCCTTGGTGAATATGGACACTCCTCCACCTTTAGTGTTTCGGTCCTGGTTTTGTGGCCGAAAAGTGTGGTAAGAATTGTAGCCTGGTATTGCAGGGGTGCTGTCTGGATTCTTGAACCAGGTCTCAGTTACTGCACAGATATCAATGTTCTCCATTTTTAGGAGTGCCTCGAAAGAGTGCATTTTGAGGTTTAGACTTCTAGCATTGAGTAGCATTACCTTCAGATTTTGCCTGCTTCTATCTGTTACGGTGGTGGTTTTATCCTTTGAACCTTGCCTAAAAAAGGCACTATAGGGTTGGCAAGAGCTTTAGCCAGTAACCTGAATCCCAGGGGTGACAGGTGCAGGCATCTCTGGCAAAGCATCGTAGTTTGTCGATCATGTCTTCCCAGGCAGACAAATACTGGATCCCCTTTGAATGACACCAGAAGCTTAGCCAATTGTTGAAGTCAATCATTTTGTCCTTATACTGTGGTATCATTCTTGGTGAAGGCAGGATGCTATTCAGGGCTAGGGTTATACCTGCCTGGGTCACATGATCCAAGAGCTCTTCCATATCTCTTTTCATGTGGTCCAGGGAGGTACGTCTCAAGTCATTCACTCCAGCATGGACAATGACAGAGTCGTATTTGTACTTGTTGTGGAGTGACTTGAGTGTATGTGTTATGTGGCGGATCCTGGCACCCGACAGGCAGCTGACTGTAATTTTCTCCTTGTTCAGTCTGGTGAGAGGGACATCAGTGTGCCTGACTATAGAGTCACCTATGACTAAAGTGTTGGGTACATTGTCTTGCCTTAGGGGCTGTTGTTGGGTGGCACACTGGTGTTGTGAGCTATGTGTCACTTTGGTTGTGACTGGTGTTTGCATTTCGGCTTCGGAGGTCCTTGTTACTTGGGCAGGTTAATGTTAAGGGCCTCCGCATATGTGGAGTTAGTGTTGCTATGTGTGGGTGTTGATGGTGTGGGTTTTGAAGGGCTATGAGTTGCTTGAGGTGTGATGCAGGTGTTAACCTTCTCCTCTTGACTGTCTAGCACAATTTTGGCTGGAGAGAGCTTTAAATATAAATAGCTATAAAATATAAACAGCTATAAAAAGCTATAAAAAGCTATAAATAAAATATAGTGTGTTGGCTTTTCCTCGTTGCACTGAAAAACATTCAGTTCCTGTGATTTCTGCTTATTATTCACAGTAATTGTTATGTATTTCACATAAAGTTTATTACTGCAGTCTGCAGCATATGTGAAGTTAATCACTTCTGGAATTATTGACCTCATTGGTAACTTTTTCTCACAGCAGATGTTACTGGGTTGCCTTTTTTGTCTCCTACATAGTTCCTTCAGTTTCATTCATGAAGTGGACAGTACAATTGTATGTTTTCCAACTTTGAAAACTAAAAATATCACCTGTAATATAAATTTTATTTGTGGCTTATACTGTACAGGTAGTAGCATTAGACCTTTGAAGGTCTGCATGTAACAGTATGTTAGAGATGCGCAAAATGAAAACACATCATTCTGTAGCTAACTATTTGGAGATGTGTACTCTAGAACTCTAAGTAGTTTTAAATGAAGGATGATATATGGACTTTTTGATACAGTAGAAAAGACAAAAATAGTATTTGGAAAGATTATAGACAGTAAATTCTCAGATATGATACAATGTCTAATATTCACAAAACTTAGCCACACTGGATTAACTATCCCAGTGGCTATCACTGTATGTGTGGCTACTGGGTCTTAAACTGAGCAAATTGGGACACAGTGGGGGTATCCCAGGTATCTGCCATGAGAATATACCATCAGTTTTTCAGTGGGTGTTGCAGTATGTGGATGAGTATCGGTGATTTTCATGCTCCACAGAGGAGAGTAGCAACACTATGTGGGACATTAATATCACTCATTTCCCAGAGGTACTGAGGGCTATAGACTACACCAACATTGAAATAAAGGTCCCACCTAGGGAACTGTGAAGAAGGAATGTGAACCACAAAGGGTATCACTCCATTAACTGTCAGGTGGTCTGTAATGCATAGGGCATCATCTATAATATGTCTGCAAGCCACCCAGGCAGTTATCAAGACTCTCCAAATCACTTCTACGAACCAGGAAATGAAACAAACTGGTATAACCGGCTGTACAAAACGGAGCCTTTGGAAAGAGTTCAAAAAGGCTTGTTGTTTATTTTCTAAGTCCACTTGTATAATGACAAAAGTAAAAATTGAAAAAAGAACCAAATACTGTGAAACGCTAAACGCGTTTTTCGTTCCACATAATAGTAGAACTTCCTCAGACAAAAGGTCTTCCATTCAATGCAGTTTTTAAACTAGTGCATATGCTTGCAATTAGCGTTAATAGCATACCATTGATGTTTTAAAGTGCTAGTTGTTTTAAATTATGGGCAAGCTTGGTTGACAGCTAATTTTAAAGGCAGGCTGGTTACACATTTTTGCAAGTAATAAAATCTTGTTAGCATTCAGCAAAATGTGAAAAGTTATGAATGGTAGTAAATTATCACTGATATAACTGTATTTAGAGTAAAGATTTAATAATGTATTTGCTCATTAATTCATATACTTTTAAATTTATGTATCTGTATAGTTATATTTAAAATTACTAAACTTAATATGTTGTATTCGGTTAATGTAATAAGTCATATTTATGATTTATAGTATTGATTTAAACAAATTTGTATAAACTTGCAATTTACAGGGTTATATTTGTAGTACTAGCACTTTAAAACATCAATGGTATGCTATTAACGCTAATTGCAAGCATATGCACTAGTTTAAAAACTGCATTGAATGGAAGACCTTTTGTCTGAGGAAGTTCTACTATTATGTGGAACGAAAAACGCGTTTAGCGTTTCACAGTATTTGGTTCTTTCTTCAATTTTTACTTTTGTCATTATACAAGTGGACTTAGAAAATAAACAACAAGCCTTTTTGAACTCTTTCCAAAGGCTCCGTTTTGTACAGCCGGTTATACCAGTTTGTTTCATTTCCCAGTTATCAAGACTCTCACATATAGCATACATGTTTCCTGTACCAGTGGTTTGCAAGTAGAGACTTCCCCCAGGGGTATATTACTGGTGATGCCAGATTTGCTCTGGATCCATGGCTGATGACACCTATCAGAAATCAACAGAATAAACCAGACCAGGATACAACCACACCCTGTTGCAAACAAACATCATTGTGGACCGTGTTTGTCGTCTGTTGAAGATATGCTTTTGCTGTCTGAATACATGCAGTATGAGCCTAACATGAGTGCAAAATTATTTTTAGCAGGTGCAGTGTTACACAATATCATAGTTACGAGGGACTTGCTGGGGGAGCGTTGTATGAGGACCTGCTCCCACTACACCAAGCAGTGAAGCCTGAGCCTGATAAGGAGTCAAAGTACTGGCCAGCAGAACATATTAGTCAGAGACAGGTGCAGCATGCCATGACACTTGAAAAAGGGGAATGTCTTGCACTTAGCTTTGGTCCATAGTAAAGTGTATACAGGAAAGTAGAAGTTATGCATAAAAATCCAACACAGCCTGTTCTTATCCATGCCACACTGTGCATCAGACATAGGCAGCCCAATTAACTACGTACAATAGGCAGGACACACTTAACATTATTTGTACAAATGGGGGAGGGACCACAACTAGGGATATCTTTTACAGGGAAATGTGTGAGTGCTGAGGAACATGAAAAGTAAGACTGCATTTGTTTGTAATGACTGTAAGAAGAATTATTTTAACAGGCTTTGTGAAGGGTCAGTATCATTTCTACATGAGTGTGTGCATCTGCTGAGATAGACTGATCTACTGGACAGGTCCAGAGCACGAATGGTGGAGGAATGACCATCTGGTGCATGCATCTACCCATAATAGCTGTCTCCAGAGGGAGTTGCAATGGTCATACCATGGCCCTGGCTAAATGTCAACATGCATGTGAATGCTTGGAGGCATCCTGTCATGGCTGTAGTCACCTACACAACAGCTGTAGCTATGGAAGTGCTAGTGTTGTGTGATTTGTGATCTAGGCCATCTATGGTCACTATGGCCATAATCCCCATTCATGCAGGTAGCAGTGGAACATCTTTATGGATGGTGGTAGTGTTAGAAATAGTAGTATTTGCAAACAAAACATTTAGATAGGAGGGGAGAAGGCACAGATCCCTGTAACATACCTCTGAGCCAAGAGAGGAGACATTACACCAGTTGCCCATACCCAAAGCCAGATCATAGTCAAATGCGGCCCTAGGCAGGATAATGGACCAGGCTCCTTCCTCGTAACCATTCCAGTGTCCAATTAATTGGTTCTCTCCCCAAGTTTCCATAAACATTGATCAAAACTGTCAGTGTGCATACTATGTTCTTTACTTTTGAAATGATTACAGAAATGTAGATTTAATTTAAAACTATTAATTTATTTATCCTTTGCTGACTAGGCTAATAGTCTGTTTTTAGAGAAGACCCCAGATAATATTTATACTACTAGGGGAAACATGGCCAGGACATTGGGGACCTTCCCCTACTCTTTTCAATCGATGTTGTGGGATGATTTACATACACCTGAACTACTACCAGCTCAGGTAGATGTTTAATTTTTCATCCAAAGGATCAAACACTCATTAGTGTATTACCCCCTTATGTTATACTGCAGTATCAGCAATCTATGTACCTGATGTGGGAATAGAGCCCACAGCTTTCTGCACCAAAGGCAAGCATGCTACTTATTGTGCCACTGACACTCCTTTCAAATGTTATAGCATAAACACTGACGACCATTTGCCAAACAAAACAAAACAGTTGCACATTGAAAGCAGACTTAGCATGAGCATTAGAAAGCTTCTCTTACCATGAAGCTCACATTCATTGAAAATGCATTGAAACTCACATTTATTGAAAATGCACCTGGCCAGTGGCAGATTAAGTATACCTTGCTCCCCAGGCTGTTTTCAAATCACAGGCCACCGGCATACATTTTTAGGACCATACAGAAATGCATGTGCTTTTGATTCAACTTCCTGATTGTTTTAAATGTATTTCTTGATTAATACATCAAGATTTGTTAGAGTGCATTTTAAATTTAGTTTGAACATTTTTTTCAGTAAGCAGCGAGTCAAAATGTATGAACCAATAATAACAAAAGTACCAATTTCAGAACATTTAACCCATAAAAGACCACTCAAAGTACTGTTATTATAATCCACACAACAATTACAACCACTAAATCGAGTAAATATGTCTGATTTTGATAAAAAATAGCCACAGTAAAGTATTCCAATTTACTTTAAATAAATGCTTAATAGTCTAGCAAATACATACTAATGACTTTTTAATTTTATCAGCTCAGCAGGATCAGTCCTTTTACCTTCACACATCCCACATCCTTCTCAGATATCTGTTTCAAAAAATTAATAATAATAATAATAACAACAACAACAACAACAACAACAACAATAATGACCAAAGGCACATATTTTAGATTTGTTTCACAAACACACATTATCCAAGTTGTTGTTTTTCTTTTGGCTTTTCCCGGTTAGGGGTTGCCACAGTGGAACTCCAGTCCGCTAATGACTGACAGTCGATTTTTACGGTGCCGAGGTGTCAGCCCGACACCCAACCTTCAACGAAGGCACGCCCATTCACGCATGTCTTTCGAATGCCACTTGACTGGGGGAGGACATGCAAACTCCACACAGAAGGCGTCCTATTAAATTCACACATACACAAATATTAGCCCTACAAAACTAGCAGTTATAGCAACATTGCTGATGGTGTGCACATTTTATTGTTATGAAGAAATAAATTACATGTACTTTACTGGGAGCTTTGAATGAACAACATTAAACTGTATGAAGATCACTAGCATCATACCATAAGATCCAACCAGGTGAAGCACAGTTTAAATATAAGAGTATTTATGAGAGCATAAGCAATGTTAACCACCTGTTAACATATGCTAAGTCAATATGCAATGCACAATTTCTGCAGAAGTAAAAGTCATCTGAATAATTCTACTTTAAAGAAAATAATTGCTAATGCATAAGTAGCTGCTGGAAACCAAGTTTGCATTTTAGTGCTTGTTGTCATAGATGAAAAAATTAGCCGTGTTGTATTAAAAATGGTGTGCGGGTGAAATTGTCATAACATCGCCTGAACTAGATTAGCTGTGCAATAGGGAATAGTTGACAAAAACAGGAATGGTTATTAGGCATGCAGCCCAGGAGATCATTAAGGAGCTTAGCCCAAATTCCCAGCTGCTCCAAAGTACTCTCTATTAAGTGGCTTGCTTAGTCTCAACCGTCCACATTTTTGCAGAATGTCCAGATTTTTGCCTCATAGTTTTGGTCTGTTTCTCATAAAATTTATGGTTTTCTGGCAAATCAGTTGGAATTGAAGTCAATAAGTAATGACACACTTTTGAGTTCCAGACTTTATATCCTTTAGAAAATATATGCTAACATTAAACCTGTTATTCTGGCAACTTTCTAAGTTTAAAGGAGCAGTAGTTAAAATCTTTCCCTATTTTTGGGCCTTTGTCCCCCCCCCCCCCATTATTGTAGGCTTTGTACATATTTCTTGAGCTAATAGGTTGAGAGTTATGAGTGTAACACAGTAGGTAAATGAAAGTGGTAGTAGTATTTTGGGCCTGCACAGCCTGTATTGGTTGCAAGATCTGTTTTATATCATCTTTAAAGTTATGATTTTAGTTTATTTAGCCCTGCATAAGATGGGTTCCCGTTTCTCAGGGAGCTCCTGGTCCTTTTTGTGTGGTTAGAACTTTGCATTCCTCTTTCCTGGGATTATTTGAGGTTTTACAGTAGGGCTGGGGTCATCTAATATACGTTCTTTCTGTCAGCAGGCTCTGCAACTCTGGAATCTCTTTATACCATGGAATCATCCATATTTTCTGGATACTAGAGGTCCCTAAAAGACATCACATAATTTTAAGCAGCTATGTGATTTTTATCTATATGTATGACTTCATTTTACTGTGCACACAACACCAATGTTATTTCTGTTTAGAAATGTGATGGTGATTGCATTCAAGTACCTTAATAAATCTGAGCTTAAACTTGAGTCTAGGCACAATATGGCCTACAGTTATTAGACATTCATAGATGTATATCCAAAAGGTATCCTTGTGGAGACACCTTGTTTTTGAAGAGATTTGGCATGCACAAATTAAATGTTTAAAGCTAATAAGTCTTAATGATTATTTGAGTTGAAACCATATGTGAAATATGAGTTTTAAGTCATTCATAAGATCATGTAAACATAAAACGTCTAACCTTTTATTATTTGTAAGTGATCTGACCCATTTAATTCAATGTAGTTTAATCATAACTGATTGCAGGCATGCACATATTAATTATACACTGCATACTCAAATGATGATTTATGGTTTATGCTTCCAGAAATTATACCTTAGAGGATGCAAAATCATCTGAAATACTTATTTGAACAATGTGATTTTTTTGTGTGCTGAAATAAATACGAGTAATTTCAGGAAGAAAGTTATGCTATATATTTTTTTCCATTTATTTGCATTTGTTTAACAGGATTGCATGACCGGACTATTATTTATTTTCAAAAGAGGCCAGAGAAGATAAGCTGCATAATAAAATAAAAGATAAGTATGATGAAAATAAATATGTATGCAAACAGAAAAAGAGTATATAACCATAAAATGAAATACGTGGATAAGAAGGAATAAAATATATATGATAATAGGAAGCAGAATATATATGGTATTGCAAATAAAGGTACCATAAACAAGTAGTTTCATCAGTACAAATAAATAAATATACAGACAATATAATGTATGCTTGACATTATGCATATGCACTAAGCTGTTTCAGTCTTTGTGATGTACATTGAGGGAAGCTGTGAAAAAATAATTAAAGCAACAAAAAGAAAAAAAATGGGAGAGGGATGAAAGTAGATTCCAAGTTATGGAGACACAGGCATAGACATAGACATATCAATATATTTACAAAAAAGATGAGAATATGGAGATATAGTACAAAGAATACATTTTGAGTATAGGGAGACAAAAGACATAAGAATATATTTTGCAAATATAGAAGAAAGATATGAAGGAAACATGAGAGGAAAATGCAAAGAGCTTGTATTACTGATGATGATGAAAGGAATTAATTGGAGAGACAGGTCATTTGATTATGCTTTGTGGATAACGATTTGTTTACTAGCAATGAAAACTGGATGGACTATTTCATGGCTCTGACAGTGTGATACAGAACATGTACAAACCCATTTGATAGCCAGACAGCTTTGTTTAGCTATTTTACAGATTTTTAAGGTTTGGTTACACATTTACATAATTTGTGACTGAGTTCCAGTATTCATGAATATATACATGCATGTATGTATGCATTTTGGACATTGAAATCTTGGTTATCTGGGTAAATTATCTTTTTACTGGGCTATGTATGGCAGGACATCCATCTGGTCTATTTAGAATGAGATATCTTATATGAGTTGAAATATTATCAGTGCATGTTGTAATGCTAACCAGTCTACTTTCTACAGTACAGTGAGGTTCTGTATTCTGTTTGGATCATTTGCCCCAATTTTAGTTATTCTGTTTGGCATTGCTCTAGTTTGTGTAGCTAGACTGATTGCATATTGTTTATGACAAGGCATATAAAACAGAAGGGAGTAGAAGAAAGTGAATTGTTGTTAAGGAAACATATTCTGCAAGATGTGCCTGGGTTTGAATTGCAGTCCAAGTTTTCTATTATGGGTAATACACTAGACAAATGTTACATTGTAGTTAATAATAACTTAGACTGGTTTGGACTGATTTACTTGTTCAATAATGCAGTTATTGTGTGAAGAATGTTTTATTTTATTTTATGTTATTTATTTAATTTTTTCTTGAATTGAGGTAGAAACATAGATAATACATTTATTTATTTATTACTTTCTAATCTACTAGCAACTATAACTCTTTGAACCAATTTTCTGGAGAGAAAAAGTTTTTCTTTTTGTAACTGTTGGGTATTGTGGGTGGTCTATAGAAGATGCAGAACATTAATGTTAAATCATCTGCATAGCAACTATTATTAGTATGTATTTAATTTATGAAGATCTTAAATGGCACAAGGTTGAGCCTTGTGGGACCCCCACACATACAGATAGGAATGAAGAGTTGGCGTTTTCCCAGTATATATGCTGTGTTAACTTAGTGAGGAAGTTAATTATTTTGTTGTACAGAATATAAAAGGTTATGACTGAGTTATATAACATAACAAATTTGTTAATGTGTTTGAGAAAAGTATTCAACAAATATACCTCAAATACAAGGCTCAAAAGGTGAGTTTCTTGAATGCATTTGGAGAACACATTAATGGTTATGATATATTTTTTTGTTTTTGTAGCACATGGATCTTTAGCTGCCTCCATGTACTGCAAGTTAAGGAAAACTAAAGAAAAAAATTAATGTTTTACTGTGCTGAAAGTTATAACAGACTTAGTACCTCCACCAAAACAGCATCCAGAAGCTGAATGTACCTCTGATGGATTAATAGCCTTAAAAATCTATTAAACATTTAAATCTGCCAGTTTTGTGTAGCACTGTAAAGTGTTTTACAGCTTCTAAAGCTGTTACTATTTCCTGGTTTTCTTCTATGGTGGATGCTGCATGTGCTCTATTATCAGACTATAGTATAATAGCTCTAAAAGATGCATAAAACAATTTTTTTTATTGCTTCATGAGTGTAATCAGCATACTTTGTGTACTAACTTATTATTATTAAGTTTTAATGAAAATATAATTTATTTGTAGAGCATGGATTGACATGCACATGCTCCAATAGCAGGAAAAAATACATTTGTAAAGCATGACTCTAGAATGAGAACTAATCGTAAAAGTGCTCAGAAGAGTATCTAATGATTGTTAGGGTGTGAGTATAAGATGTTCTTCTGTGGAATCTGATACAGTTCCCATGCAAATGCAACCTGTATGTGGGCTGTTTACTGGTGCAGTGGCATGTAATGTGTTTGGCATGTGTAGTGTGGTGTCAGCACCACACTGTGCAGTGCTCTCCACGATGACCATTTCCATGGATCCTACCCAGAGTCTGCAGGGCTTCTATCCATAACTGATGGCCTGCTATGTGGTCTTGTTGATCAGGCAACAGGAGAAAGGGACAGCATGGATCCTGCTTACTAAGCTGTTTGGACCAGTGGTGGGGTGATACAGACCACCCATATTACCTTACAGCACACAAGACAATGCATAATGTATGGTAATGAGTGATATGTTGAGCCTGTGAAGCATGCTGTCAGTGTGTGAGGTAGGTAATACTTGTCTGAACAGCTAGAGAAGTAAAGTCTCCTGCTCTTTTTTCATCTATAGTCATATCTCTGACCAACACTCATTTCAAATGTTCTGTTGCCCATCCCATTAATCATTCGGTGTAGACACTGTCCTGTAAGTTGTTCCCATATAACTGGCTAAATTGCTTACAGCTGTGTGCACCATATCATGGCCCTTGGTAGGTCACCTGCATGCACAACCAATGTCCAAGTCTTGATGCATCCTTAGATGTACATGTTGTGGCCCCTGCCGCATACATTTTATTTTACAAAGTCCAAAGATGGCCTTACAGGCCTATATGTCATTATGTTATACTGACCATTAAACATCCTATCAACAACCCAGTTTAGCATTCTACAACATGGGCACTGGTATGTTCCACAAGTAATATCATGGGACTGCCTGCACCATTTTGTGGAAGCATCACCTATGGGATGTGAGCAGAATGACAGACTACACATATGTGCATGCATAAAATATTGAAGCACATGTGCAGTAGCTCCCACTAACCTGCTAGTGTGTCCAGCATGAAAGTGCATGGAGTGGTGAATGCAGTGCCACTGGTGCCTGCCCAGTTCTATGAGTTGTCCTGCTGGCCATGGATTTCCCGTCATTGAAAGGATTTATTGTTGTTGTGTTTTTTGGCTTTTCCCGGTTAGGGGTCACCACAGCGGAACTCCGGTACGCTAATGATTGGCAGTAGATTTTTAAGTGCCGAGTTGCCAGCTCTGATGCACAGCCTTCAACGAAGGTACACCCATTCACTCATGTCTCCGCACAGAAGACACTTTAGCTGAGAATCAAACAGGACAACGTCTTACTGTGAGGCGGCAATGCTACCGCAGCACAACCACCGCATATGACTGCCTGTTATATGGATATAGTGCTGGACTATGTAAATACTCAATGCTATTCCACTTACCTAGTGGAAGTAGTGCTCCCCCAACATGCCCCTCAAAATGCAGGGCACCAATGCCTGTTATAAATGGGTCACAAACATCTCATCTGGGCCACATGTTATTGATCTCCTACTCTGCTCAGCAGGCATAGTTCCTGGGCCTTATTCCTCATCATATGGCTCATGTTGCTGACTCTCCTGTGACTCTTGAACCTACACTCGGTATGGCCTCTGGTGGCATTACTGTCTGCCAGAACCACCATGTGCCACCTATCCTATACATCTCTATTCTTCCATATTGCAGTAGGAATGCATTATCAGTGTGAATGGCATTTAGGAGGACCTCATTGTCTTCTTTCATGAAAGTCCTCTTTCTGTTCTGGGTACCCACCTTGCCACAAACGATACATAGGTCTATAGCAGCAACACAAGTTATGGATAGGTATGCAAAAGATGGATGGTATACAAAGGAGGCCATTCAGAAATGGTTCTTACAAAGCTGCCTAATAGCATAGAGACAGTGCAACCTTTCATGTCTCTGGCTTGCCAAGTCTTTAAGTGGACTCTAACACTGGTAGGGCTGGACAGAGAGAATAGGATTAAGTGGCCAGTGGTCATTTCTCCTATTACAGGGAAGGCTTATTGTCGATTCTGACCAACCATCATCTGCATGATGCTCCAGGATCACAGTCTGTGACTCCCCATTGAATGTATCATTTCTGAGGGCTATATGTCAGTTACAAAACAGGCTAACTCTCCAAGGAGTTAGGGGACCCACCCAGTGAAGGATTATATCTGGAAGCACTCAACAAGGAATAATTGAAGAATATGTGGTACAACAGACATGGAAGCTTTGGGGTAAAATCTGTGAGCTCTATGGGTTTCAGTGGGTGGTAATTAAAAAAGCGCTACTTACACAATGATGTGACCCAGTCATTTCTACAAGCTTAGTTTTATATCGTGGTACAACAGTATGTATCTAAGTGACCACTCTGCTGCCATAGACTGCACTCTTGCGGCAATAAAGGCTCTACCTAGCCCACGACCATATAGTTATATGAATAGAAAAGTCTAGAATTCCATGAACTGCCAAGTAAGCTGCGGCACACAGGGCATTCTTTCCAATGTGTGTATGTATGGAGATTTAGTAGTTCACATAATTCCCATATACGGCATATGTTAGATTTGAATAGTCTTATTCAGTATGGTGATTTTCCACATGGCTAGCTAGCTGACAAGTGTTATCATAAAAACAAATGCTGACAGGATGCATATAGCTATCCCCCCAAAAAAAATTATGTCAAGCTGTGTTTTGCAGGTGATGCTGGCTACTTTGTCAAACACTTTTCCCCCAACTTTACAACAAAGGATGCTGGTTCTTCTTTGCCTGTATTGCATGAAGACAAATTCAAAAGAGGGGTCTAACAAAAAATGTTTGGAAAATCGTCAGAGTTTTAATTACACATGAAGACCCTTCCACAGCTAATATTTAAAGATTCCAATGACATTCCATCCATGTTTACAAATTTGAAGAACATTTCATGTGAAACCGAGGATCTACTGCAGTGATTCTCATCCTAATAGATGCTTAGAAGGCAAGAAATTATGCCCAAGATATATCCAAAGTGCAGAAGAAGCCCCCCCCCCCATACTCACCAAAGTATGTGAAGAACTAGCTTAACTCAGACTGTCAGGTACACCCAAAACAAAGCTTAGTATCACTATTTCTATACTTTCCAGGCATCAGATATATCTGAGGAATTTATTTAAACTACTGTATCAGGTACAAAGCAGGATAGACCCCATCAGAGAATTTACCCTGAGATGGCTACATTCACATTTCAGCATGGATGATATCTGGGCATGATCCTTTTGATTAAATATCATTACAGCTCTTTGGGCTTTGTGAGAACAATTGCTCACAACAAGGCGCTGTGGCTTTCATTGAGCTGATATTAATATGCTAGTATAATATGTTACATTAAGCACTATGATTTATATGTATCTCGGTAAAGGCTTTTACCATGTTATAGTCACACTGCTGAGATCACCAGGTTTCAGCATCTCCCAACACAGAACCACAGCTCCTCATGCCCTGTTATGGAACTCTTTGCACAGTATTTTCTCATATACCACACAATACTTCACACAATGAAATGCTTTACATTCGTGTACTGTATATCTCAATATGCAGATAAAATCATTTGTGGTATTTTGAGCAACAGGAAAATACAGCTGCAGTCTACAGAGAACAGTAAACTGCATCACAGGACAATAGTCCACAATTAGTTATAACGCAACCACTATTATCTGAAAAAATAAATGAATAAAAAAGAACAGTGTAGGATGAAACTGAGTGAAGATAATTTCTTTGCATCAATACTGTAGGAAGATTGCTGCAGAGAGAGCAACTGCTCCAAGTGCTAATTTGAAGGGGGCATTGATCAGAATTTGCTACATTAAGAAAAAAACAGAACAGTTTGATAGCTTGTAAACTGTCAGTATTTTACACACTTCCTGATCCATGCTTAATGGCAGCACAGAAAATTTATAAAAATGTTTATTAATGTAGAAATGTAATAACTTGTTGCTACCTTTAAACATTATGGCAGCTTTAAATCTTTTACTACGTAATTGTGATCACTTATAGATAGTGAGCATGCCAAATGGGTATGTTATTTTAGGATGCCAAACTCCTTTGCTACAGCTTTGCTTCACAGTAAAGGTGACTGATAAGTGGAAGTGCTGGAGAAAGTGATTGAAGGTAAGGTAATCATGGCATTTAAGAATACATGGGTTAGATATAATATGATTCTAAGGGTCACAGAAAGAGTATCAAAGTTGTTAAATAAGAACACACAAACCCAGACAAGCAAACCGGGAGTGTCATATAATGGCCAATGATTAGGTTTGTGTTTATACCTTAGGCATCATAGATCTGAATGGCTGGATAATTACTTTACTCTCCTGGATAGAAGACAGTGTAGTCTTAGCATAAGAAAATACCAGAGGTAACTAAAATATGCAGAGGGTAGGCCTATAAAATCTGGTCAGTATCTTTTGCAGAACAGTGTAGAAATATATCTGTAGCATGCTTACATCACTATACAACTTTGCAGCTGTTAGATAAAGCAAAGCAGGGATAGTGGGCCTAGCTGCCAGTACTGAATTTGTTTGTGTTAGGCTTTAAGCCTAGACAGACTGCACAGTTAAGTGATAGCCAGAGGCTGAACCAAAGCAGATACTAGTGTAACAGACCCACCTAGATAACAAATATGTAACAATAAATTATAAGACCATATAGATGTGCCAGAAATGCTAGTAAGATGGAAATGAGCAAATAAATATATATATATATATATATATATATATATATATATATATGGGTCTACTTCACTTGACTGAAAACTCACTAGACTGAAAATCATTTGACTGAGCACACTTGACTAAAAGCTCACTTCACTGAAAACGAATTTGACTGAAACTCATTTCGCTAAAAGGTATATGCCCTTTTTCCCATTGTAGTGCAATCCTGAAGTTAGTATATATATATATATATATATATATATATATATATATATATATATATATAGTAAGGGGGTGATGGGGGCACAGTTTAGGTATATATTGTCTTCTAAAAAGAGTTATTTATTGCAGTTGTAAGTATCCATGTATTTGGTTTAAAATGTATAAAATAGGTGGGGGGGGGTGCCCCCCACACCCCCCTTACTATATATACTAACTCCAGGATCGAACTACAATAGGGAAGCAGGCATATACCTATCAGAAAAATGAGTTTCAGTCAAATGAGTTTTCAGTCAAGTGAGCTTTCAGTCAAGTGTGCTCAGTCAAATGATTTTCAGTCAAGTGAAGTAGACCCACATATATATATATATATATATATATATATATATATATATATATATATATATATATATATATAAAAACTAAGTCATGTTAATATTGGTATTACTCTTTTTAAATATGCATTATATTATGGTAGTTCTTTGTTGATCTATATTTCTGTATTACACAAGTTCTGTGCACAATATATTCCTGCTATGTATCTTATATTGTCTATATTCCGAGCTTTATACTCCACTTGTCATCCTTCCTCAAATTTTATTGTATTTATGTTACTTTGCAATAGCTGTAAATTTATATTATCTGTCATCTGTACTTCTACAGTAGCTATAATGCTATGTACGCATTGACTCCACTTAATGAAATCAGCTTAATGGGGTCTTTGTTAGTCTCCCAACAATACATGATCTTGTTAGCTGTAAGCATAATAAGTGCCTATGAACCTTTAAACTTATATCATTCTGCAATTTCTATGTGTGGATGCATGATGCAGTGACCTCCACTGAAAACAGTCATTGCCCAATTGCAACTCCATTAGCAAAACTAAATAAAATACAAATAAAATAAGTATTTACTCAACTCAAATATTTCCACATTTTCCACAACATGCCTGTCTGTGACTCAGACATGCATGTAGTAAAAGTGTCTCTTCCACAACATGTCTGTCTGTGACTCAGACATGCATGTAGTAAAAGTGTCTCTTCCACAACATGCCTGTCTGTGACTCAGACATGCATGTAGTAAAAGTGTCTCTTCCACAACATGCCTGTCTGTGACTCAGACATGCATGTAGTAAAAGTGTCTCTTCCACAACATGCCTGTCGGTGACTCAGACATGTTAGACACTACAAGGTTAGACCTCATTATTAGTTGATCTGCATTCCTCGAAATCACATTTACTGTCACGATGTGCAGATTGTGGTAGCAACCTGGTGCTAATTCTAAATCGAGGAAACGTACCACAAACTGTACCCAGAGATATATACGTCATAGAACTGTAATGAATTTCCACTCATGTCTAAATGTTATACGAGTCCCTATTCCTACTGGTTTTTATTAATCTGTACAGATATGAAAAATGTTTCTTCATATTTTCATATCCGAGGGACAGATATGTCTATAGATCTTCACTCTTCAGTTTCAGTTTTTGTAATTTATTAAGTTGTGGTAGATTATTTAGACTACCCATCTACCAAGTAGTCAAAAAATCACTTACTCAGAATTTGTTTCCCACTAAAGTGTCTGTGTACATATGTGTGAGTGTGTGTAGGGGGCGTGTATATGTGTATTTATACATGTGTATGCATAGTGAAAAACAGCATAATACTTTCACATGTTTTCTTTGTCATTCAGGAAGCTAGTGCACAAATTAAGTCATATAAATTGCCAGCCCAGACATGATTCCGTACTAAAACCTGCAAGCTCAGTTCTTATAAACAGCCTTGATAATAAGGGAGGGGCAGTGAAGTTACCAGGATTACAAAACGCAGTGCATGGTTCACACCCTAGTTCTGCTCTTCTTCTCTGAGAAGAAACAAAGTGCCTGGCATTCATGAAGCTTCCATGCTGCCTGCAGCTCACATGGTATTTTTCCTGGTTTTGATTGATGAGATTCATTTTATTAAAATTTATATACCAGCAAATGATTTCTAAAAGCACTTTTTGAAAATAGCTGCAAAACAGAACTGTATATTTATATAACATATATGCATGCAGCAGTAGAGAAAACTAACAACTGTGGAGTCAAAATATGCAAAACTAAGGAAGGGCTGTGACCATTTAAAATGGTTATAGATTTCCAATGTTTTGTATTACAGGTGCAAAGACATGTGCTGTATTGTTATAATACAGACAACTATGCCTGTCAGTTACATCAAGATATGATGAATTTGTGTGCATGGACAGTAATGACTATGGGGCTAATAAGCATTAAGTGATAAACAGAAACATAATTCACATGAAGGGCCGATGAAGGAGCACTACAAGTGCTGAAGTCCCAAGAGCTTGAAGACAGTTCTATCGAATCCAGAAAAATGAACATTTTATAGCTTTGGTAGGATGATATTTATGCTCGAACTCGAATATGAGTTGAGACAAGCAGTTGTCACAGCATACCCAAACACATTATTCAAGTTTGAGCAAGGTAAGCATGGCAGCCGTGGTGAGGAAGTGGGAGAGAATGGGAGTGTGGATTTGGGTACAGGTCAAGAAGGGAGTTTTAGGTTTAAGGAGCAAGAACAGATTTTTAGGGTTAGAGTTAGGGCTCTGGTTGGGCTATACGGTGTTATAGAAAATGGTATTGGGAGGACTAAGTAGTTACTGGAGATCGAGTTCGTGGGAGTTTGAGCACTTGATTTTTAAGCAAGTGACAGCAAGCAAGTGTATTGCACAAGAGCACCTGTAGTAGACCCAGCATAAAACAAGCATAGAACAGGAAATCAAGCCAAAACCTGGTAACATCACAAATCGCAATAGAAAGTGTTTTAGTAAAACACACAGTTATTATGCATGTTCTGTCTTGTTTACTGAAACAATATCAATTGCAAAACACAATGGAATTTTTCAGAGATAGTATTATGGAAAAGAATAAAGGAACAAATCCTTACTTTCAAAAATGTATATAAAAGCACATGCATAAAAATAAATAAATGTCTAGATTAACTAAGTTTTTGTATACATAGTCATACTCAGACTCTATAATGTGGACCTGCAATCAGGGGGATACTATCTACCAGCACGTAGTGACTAAAAATCTAATGCCTGATTTGTTTATTGTGATTTGATAACTGGATGAGTGAATGGGTCAGTTGACCCTTTTCAGCCATGACCTCAGCCCAAAAGGAGCAACAGGAACTTAGACAAAAAATGTATACAATGTATAAAAATACATACAATTTACAGTCTATAGGATGTATATAGTAGAAACAGCATACATTCATCAGAGTAGGTTTGTTCTATTCAAAATAAAAGAGCATAACTGACAAATACATCACTGATTCTTACAGCAATGTAAGCCTTTACCAAGAATCATGAAAACCGGTAAAAGTGCCAATTTGTCTAGATGTCCTTTGAGCTTAGACTTAAAGCCACTCAGCGTATTTTGTTTCCTTACTCAATAGGTGCATAATTTTATGTGTCAGGCACAATGCTTGTAAATGTCCTTTCACACACAGTTCATTGAAATCTGGATCTGACTAGAGTAAGGATTTCATCCTGAATAGCTCTTAAAGAATATGTTTGTGGAATTATTAATGCAACAAACTTTTAAATGCATAACCAGTATTACACTGATACATGTTTCAAGAAAAAATGTGCCGTAAATGTTCAGATATGAATGGTTGTTAAATAATACCAGCATCATTCTTCTAAAGTTGGGTATAAGGATGGGATACTGCGGCAAGGATTGCTGCTGATACTTCAGACTGATGCTATATATTGTACTGAGTAAGGTATACCTGTGTTATAATAATGCTAATGCTTAAGAACACCAGTCTGGATTTTATTGTCAAGCATTAGTTTTCATATAGTCTTACAAATTTATATTGATTTAAGAGCAAAGTCTTTTCTTGACTTTTAAGTTTATTCCAAAGAGGTTACAAGAGAGGTGATCCTTTGTTCCTTCAAGTTTACTGTCAGATGATCTCATATTTAATTATATTAGCAAGGTGTATATTCACTTTGCATGGCAAATATAGTCTAGTATGTCTCCAGTCCTTCATCACTGTCATGCATGCTTATTTACTAGCATCTATGGATGACTTCAGTTACTCATATCTTAGATCAAGTTGTTGTTAATTCAGTACATTTTGATTGCTTTGTTTATTTTGTCCTGGCATTCAAGTGAGTAAAACCATTCCTATATTTTCTGTTAGACAGCTGCTCACTTATGGTGCAGCCTAAAATGTGGGACACAATTTTAATTATCAGGATTTCTTGCTTGATGATACTTCATCTTCCTTCTAAAACACTGCTATAAAATTTGGGGAAAATAAAGAGAAGCAGTGTTTGTTCTTCAGAATGAAGCCTTTTTTATCTGCTATATGCTGTCTTTTACCCTATCCATGACTTCACTTTAATTTATATCTTATAGTCATTCTAGCAAAGTATTCATCAAGATCACCTGGACTGTATACTACAGATCTGTTGTATTTCTTATTTGACCCATTGGACCCATTACAAGCCTAGGTATATAGGATCTGAATGGCCAAGACAAAGTACGGCTTTATTAAGTATAATGCTACTGGCTGCCAAAAGATTTGTACTACAACATGGAAATCAAAATGTACATCAATTGTAATTGAAGTATTGAATATTGTAAATGAGATAAAAAAATGAAGTTGGGATCTTTAAAAAGAGAAGGAGCATATTTCATACAAATAATCAAATTGGTGAGAACAATAAATGCAGATTGCAAATTAATGTTCATAAGGATGAGTGAGATTAAGGAGGAGTAGGAACTCAGGAAGATATGCAATGTTGGAGTGAATTAAAATTATTTAAAAAGAAACCATATATGTTCAATGCATGACAACAATGGAAGCTGATAATACAGTTTTGTTTTCTTTTCTATCAATGCATGTAAAGTAATGTTTTTCGGCTTTTCCCAGTTAGCGGTCGCCACAGTGGAACGCTGGTCCGCTTATGATCGGCAGTAGATTTTTATGGTGCCGAGGTGCCAGCCCGACGCCCAACCTTCAAGGAAGGCACACCCATTCATGCACGCACCTACCTGCATGTCTTTAAATGTCACTCAATTGAGTGGGAGGACATGCAGACTCCATACAGAAGGTCCTCCAGCCGAGAATCGAACCGGAGAACTTCTTGCTGGGAGGCAACAATGCTAACCGCTGCACCATCTCGGCCTACTTTTCTATCAATGCATGTAAACCCTTTTTAGTTTTTAAAATGTGATGATTTAATAGAGACATTTTTAAAATGAAATAAATATCAAAAGGATAAAATGCAGTCCTCTAGTGCTAAGAAATCTTTCTAAATAACTTATTACTTTCAAAACAGTGTATCACCAACATATGGACTAGTACTGATGATATATATAGCATCTTCAGTGTAAATATGTCATCCTTCTGAGTGTACACACTTATACCTAAGGTCACAAATGTCCAAACCTCTAAACTCTACAAATTCTTGCTTGAATCTCCATCAAGGTTTGTCTTTCCTGTATGCAAGATGCCTCTTCCACAGATTTTCCTAACTGCACCCTTCCCTGCCATGCAGTTTTTAGGGCAACCACACATACCATTTTCACTACTATTCTACCCATCTCAAATGCCCCATAATAGGATCATAGCAGGCTATTAGGCTAATGACTCCAGGGCCCTTAGAAGCCTAGCCAAGTTCAACCCATGTTCCCAAGGGTGTCTGGTTCAAGCAGATAATAAAATCTGCACCTATCACTCCTGTGGAAGAGGGACATAGGTAGAACCCCTGGGGTGAATTTCTGGTTACCCATCCAATCGTCCAAATTGTGCTTAAATAAGGCCAATGAGGGGTGTGGTTTAATATGAATGGGAAGCTTGATCCAAAGGTGGGACTACCTCTATAAGACAAATCTGTCTCTCCACCAATTCTGTTGATGTCACAGGTCTGTATTATAAGATCGACGTTTGAAAACATCGAACAGCATATGTTCGACACCATATGGTGAATGTCTTCAAACATAGACCTTATAAAAAGACAAAAAAAAAAAAAAAGAAAAAAGTACCCTAACAGGTTTAAGCAGGGGGGCAAGCCCCCTTGCACCCTCCCACACCCCCTGCTACTTAAATATACTAACTTCAAGATTGCACTACATTGCAGTAAACAGAAATCTCCCCTTACAGAGATTTCCATTTACACCGAGATTCTGAGCGTTCAATATTCTCGTGTTGACAATGTCAGATTCTACATTGTCGGCTTTCAAGAATATAATATAGACCCGATGTCATATACCAGGTTACTGTCCTTTGAGGAATGACAGCTAGGAAACCCCCCTCCTTCATATAGTCCTCAAGCAATTTTCTTTGAAAAGGTAAGCAAAGCAGTGGATAATGGTTATGCAGTACATATAGCATATTTGGACCTGGTCAAAGCCTTTGACACTATGCAGGGATTATTAATAGTGTTGTAAATCTGAATACAAATTCTTATGTTGTATGTTTGATAGCTAACTGGTTGTCTGACAGAATGCATGTGATTAGAGTTGCAAGTACTTCTGAAAATAAAAAAGGTTATCAGTGGTGTACCACAGAACACAGTTTTGAACTCTCTCCTATTCGACATCTATTTTTCATACCTTTAGGTCAACACTTCTAGCCTATAGCTATCTAAGTTTACAAATGACTATAAACTGGATGTTTTTATTTGATCTTCCACTACTCACAATTGCTCCAACATGGGTTAGACTATGATAACAATTGGTGCAAGAACAATGTCCTTGAACTAAACGTGAAAAAAAAATGTAGCATAGTTTGTTTTGGTAAACAAAATGTTTTCTTGTCCATATAAGTGACATATTTCTGTAATTAGACACTGTCACAAGAAATCTAGGCACTCATGTTGATAATTCCTTATCATTTGCCATCATGTCTCAAGAGTAGCTCAGAAAGCTTTCTATGTAGCTCATCTAATTTCCAAAGGCATCTGTTCTAGATTTTGCTTTCATGCAGTCTTCATAGTCTGCCTATGATGTAATTTTAAACTTTACAGTTTTTCTCTGTTGTGTAAAACTGCCTATTTTGTAACTGGGGCTTTTCTGCCTGAAATAGGATCTACCATAACCCAGCTAAACTACCTGGTTAACAAAGGTGAGGTAAATTAATAAATACTATATAAGTAAATATATATTGGTATACTTATTTGAACAATCTTTTAGAAACTGAATTATTGTCAAATATTAAAAGGATATTTATAAGGACAAAGAGAATTGAAAGAAACCCTGAATTCCAGACCAATTAGTCTCTTCCACACTGCTAGTGAAGTTATCAAGAATGTCATTTTAGAAGCAAAATACATGAGGATCTTAGACTCTCCAGGAATACATATCATAACCATTTTGCCTACACATGTAACAGCCTTACCAGTACAAATCATATATTGCTTTGTGATAGTATGTCACGTATCCTGTATGTAGGGTTAGAGGCTACAGTAATTTTCTTGAATGCGTCTTGGGTATTTGAATTGCTAACCATAAGGTTCTTGTGGTGAAATTTGGTAAATTAAACTGGATGACATCAGCACAGGTGTAGCTCTTACTGAAAGATCCTCTGATGGATGACTGGGGGATAACCATACCATAGCTGGCTCATGAATGGGCACATTTATGATGGCAGACCAGATGCTCAGCAGACAAGGGCACAAAAAAGTGCAGAAAAATTGACAGAGTTTCCTTTACTAGCTCTCAGTTTGCTAGTTAAAGTAATAATAATAATAATAATAATAATAATAATAATAATAATAATAGTAATAATAATTATAATTATAACAATAAAAAATAAAATTAACAAGCAGAACATGGTAAGCAGGACAAGAAAAGGCTGTACTTGCAGGTGTTCCTGAAAGATGATTCCTGGCCCTTTATCAGAAGTAAAAGTCATGGCCCCTTATCTTTTTATTATTTAGATAGGAAATACAGAACTACCAATGGAGGCTTGGCTTACAAAATATACTGATGACCTTAAATTTATAATTTCTATAATAAATGCAGCTGGCACAGATTGATTAAAGAGTCCATAGGTAGTATCACAGAATGGGCAACTAGAAATAATATGGTATTCAACATCAATGAAATCCTCATGTAGGAATTTGAGCAGGAGCAGGTTAATAATCGGACTGAAAATACTGGACCAGGAACTATCAGAGATTAAAGAATATAAGTATGAAAGTACATTGGTAGATTCAGGTATGAGCTTTTGAAATCAGATTTTTAATAAACATTGTAAGTGCACAATAAATAAGAAGTCCTTTTTAAAGATATTTGAAGACTATAATATCAATAGTCATGGTCCAGGTGCTTAACACCATAGTTATATCCCTGGAGTAGTATGAGACAGAAATAGTACCAATAAGGCAGACTGTGAATATTGCATTAAGAAAAAAATCTAAAACACAGTATAAAAGTCATAACAGTTGTGTTTTTTAGTGTCTAATGACTACTTATTTGAGAACTAGTGGGTTTTTTTAATTTTTAGTTACATTTCCATAGTATTCACCGATTTCATGAGAAAAAAAGCATTGCAGAGAGTCAATTTATAAGACTAAGTAGATTAGTGTCTGATGATGAACAATTTAAAATGGAAAAGTGTGTATTAATAAACTTATTTTTAGGCAGTGGGTACTCAAATTAACTGGTTTATTGTATTTCTGGGGACATTAGAGGAAAGTGCGATTATCAGTAAGTGCCCAAACAGACATGACAAGTCTGATATGAATTTCTCATTAACATTTGCTAGTGATTATTATAGCATCTTATTATTAAATTATTACATTTTTACATATTACGGCAACTGTTTATTACATTATCTCATTAACATTTACTAGTGATTATTATAGTATTTTAGGTATTGTAATACCTAACCAGAAAATTCTTTGAGCAATACTGAATTTGTCCATGCTGTTAGTGAAAGATGAGGAAAAGGACATGGAATTTGATGGTTGTGTTTGAAAATTCCATCAGTAATGCAGTGACTATGAAAAAACACATGCATTCCCTTGTTTAGACTGAATTCAGTAGATTGATTTATATTTTTCTGTTGTTGAAGTAACATGTTTAAACCCTTTCCAGGCTACATGATATTTCTCTTGCAATAGTGTTAATGGCATTTTACTTGCCAAATGCACAATTTGTAATGCCCTTTATACAGGTAAAATACATATAATACTGGCACAGAGAATTTATGAACATTTATATGGGATAAAAACAGAAGATGTCAACAATGCATTATTTAAAATCAGTAGAACATGTCAGAATTAAAATGTGCTTTCTGTGTCATTGAACAGATTGTTTCTAGTTTGAGGTTATCTTGATGATGTCATTGTGGTAACTCAGACTAAATGCTTGAGTGTTTCCTTGCTTACATGGGCACTTTAAAATTAAATGTTTATTATGCGAATACTTAACAAAATGTTTTGCTATATTTTGTTTCACAGGGTAAGTCCTTACTGATTGGACTTTACATTGGTTGTGTGACTTTTTTGATATCTAAGATGAGTTTATGGTCTTTTGTACTTGTTTTCTGATGAAGTCTGTTTTAAAAGTTGTTAAGCACTTAGAACTTATGAGGACAAGCCAGTTTATTAGGTGTTTTTGGTTTTGTGCTTATTGATATGTAATTGTATGTTTGTTTCACACAGAGAATTGCAGGGCACTATTAATGCATCTTTATTGTCCTTTCATACTACTACCATGCACTGTTAGACCTTCTCTGGGGCATTGTTCCTTTCTGGAAAAACCTTCCTTCTTAAACCAATAACTTTCATTTCTGTTTTACCTGATGATATAATTACACTGACTGCTAACTATAGTTTTTGATGATCACTTGTTCCAAAATGACCATTTTCCTCCACATTTAAAATGTTCTTCCTTTCCATTTGTGAGCACCTGGCCTAAGACTTCTCTTTCCTTTTTAAGCTTAAACTTTTTTATTTGGAAATATGAAAATAAATAAAAAGTGTTGATGAATATAACAGCATGGTGACCAACACCAAATAAACATGCATAACAGATTAAGGATAATACAGAAAGGGATTAAATGATTAAATTATTAATTTCAGCATCCTGCTAAGATTTTCCAAAAAAGAATGTTACCTGTTACAAAGCTGTATCTTCAAATATTGATAATTAGCTATGAGTAACAAGTACACATTAATGGTCAGAGTACAACATTATGAGAAACATGAAAAGTCATAAAAAAGATGTAAAAAGTAAGTGCACTCTAAGCTGATAATACATCATATTTAAAAATATCTACTGCCAAGTAATATGTTTGGGCATGGACAAGGACCAACACATATTTTACCATTTAATAGTTTATCTGACCACAGTGAGGGGACATGGCCTCAGTGGAATAATTAAAACATCATCTCCAGGACCAGTAAGTTCCATTTATTTCTAATATTACTTTCCCCACCATCTTTCAATAGCACTAGTCTCAACAGAATAAATCACTTGCATAATATATGTAACTTCGTTGGCTGTGGGTGTGGGCCTACTACTCCAGTAGTGAATACTAAAAATGTTAGGAGAACTTTTTTATTTCCTTAGTCCACTCCTTGCCTGGGCAAAAGTACTTCTTTCCAATTATTAATCATTTGTAGTGCATTGTTTAAGCTTGCTGTCCAGCCTTATTAATGTCTTCCCATTGGTATGGCAATAAAAGTTTTATATGTAAGGCTAATACTGCCTAATCTGAAATTAAAATCAGGCAGTTCTCAAGTTTTTGGACTCTATAAAAATTCGCAAAAATAATTATTACCTGGTCTTTTCTTGAAATACTCTTAAAGCGGAAGAATTAAACATGTACATATATTTTGGAGTCCTGTTTCCAAATGAATGTAATACACAACTATCCTAGAAAGATATTTTCAAAGAACCATTCTTCCTGATATATATCTTTCCTTCCATTTCCCAGTTCATATCACTCTTCCTTGTTGAAAAGCAACTAATTCTCTGATTAATGAATGGAGGTCAGCATGTGTCATACCTGGAGGTAGATAAACACACATGCTTGTCCTCACCTCAGAATACACTTTTATCAAAACATTTTTTAATTGAAGCATGTCCCTATTCTCAGTGTTTAGCAACCCCAGTGTCCTTGGATTTTAAGTTTGGCACCAATACCTTCAATATGGGAGTATAGGAGAAAAAATACTTAGCTCACCTTGTCTTTTGTCAGGGCTTTCAACTGAAAGGGATCTTAATAAGATTGTCTCTTGTTTAAAAGAGCTGAATCATTCTAACAAACACTAACATAAAAAAATTATATTCTTCAATTATATCCTTAGATACTTCATATCTGGAAGTAGAATCTGAAACAGTAACATCTAAATAGAAGGGGGTACAATTAGAAATCAGTATGCACATTCCCATCTTTTATCACAAGGATACACCCAGTAATGCCCAGCTATGTGCCAAACTGATTGTGGATGGTACTACTCACACTGAACCCAATGAAATTGCCAACCTGCTGGCAGACAGATTTGGTGCAATTTTTACCCCTCTGTCCTCACCAGACACTCCCCAAGGCATCCCTGTCACCAGTCCACTACCTAGCATCTCCAAAGAGCAGGTCATATCTGCCTTCTCTATAGCCAAAAACACATCCTCCAATGGACCAGATAACATTCCAGGCTGCTTATTAAACAATCTAAAATAAGACCTAGTGGAACTGCTTGGCAATCTCTTCAACCATAACCTGAGCACTGGCTTTGTTCCAGCAGAATGGAGAACAGAAACAGTAATCCCCTTACACAGAGGGGGTCCATTAATCAACCCTGGGAACTACAGACCCATCATCATCATAGACCTTTTCAACATGGACATATAGGCAACCTCCAAACTCTTGACTCAACCCAGTTTGGCTTTGTTAAGGGCAGATCTTGCTTATTAAACCTAGTGGACTTCTTCAAGAATGTCACCGAAGCCCTAGATGAGGGCAAAGCAGAACATACCGCCTATCTTGACTTAGCCAAGGCCTTCAACACAATCCCCCTCTCAGGTATCATTGAGAAATCTTTACAGCTGGGGATTATAGCTAATCGTGGGACTATGTAATCATGGGACTGCACACATATCTGCTGACCTCATGAAAGTTCTAAAACATGAGGAGAATAAATCTAAGATGACTTCCCTGCTTAGTCTAGCAGAAGCATATTGGCATCAAGCAGGAATGGAAATCAAACCGCAAGTAGATAAAAACCAGGCAGCAACTGAATGTGCCAAAAAATAAAAGAAATAATATAAGGTGAAGGACCAGATGAGAAGGCAAGAAATGTGGAAAATGCATAAATATTGCTGCAAATATAGAAAATGTCTTGAAGGACCTCATATTGATTAGGATCGAATGGAGGAATGGTTAAGGAGAGGCAAATTCAAGCCAAGAGATGAAAGGTTAATATTGGCGGCCCAAGGTAGTGGACTACATACACATTGGTTTGGTCTATATTAGAAGCACGAAAAGACAAAACCACAAATGCTCACATGAGCAAAAATGCCGGGAATCAAAAGGGTGTTTGCGGGGTTGTGGTACAGTGAGGAGTGGGATATTTGCCCTTTTCTCACTGTAGTGCGATCTCGGATCTGGAATATGTAGTTAATGGGGGGGGGGGGGGCACAGCCCTCCCACAATTCCAAGTTTGATTACCGGCATTTTTGCTCATGTGAGCGTTCGCTAAAGATAACTTTCAGTTATCTAATATAGACTCCATTGGTTTACAAAGTCCATTGAATATGTGGGAGAAACAGACAAATGTATGTTTTGTAAAACAGAATTGGAAACAGTTGCACATCTCATTGCTAGATGTGACATACTAATGGCAGAAGGGCTGTATAATTAAAGGAATAATAATCTGGCAAGACTATTGCACTGGAAATTCTGCAAACATTATGTTGCTGAAATGGCTGAAAAACACTGGAAACATAGGCCACAAACCATCATAGAAAATGATGAAGTCTACATCGCATGGGATCACTCATACTACCAACAGTTCAAAAGACAGATGTGAGTAAACCAGATATAGTCTTCTGTGAAATGAAGACAAGAGTAGTACTGATCACTGAAATTACCACACCCAGTGACTACACCCACACCCAGTCTTGCGTACAGAGAGACACAAAGTCATAAAATATCAGGATTTGCAGGTAGAAATGACAGCAACGGGGAAGAAAGATACCCAGACAGTTCTAATAGTAGTAGGAGCAACGGGTCTTATAAATATTATCTACAATCATATTTAGATATGTTACCAATACATGTAACTCTGTATGAATTGCAGAAGGAGTCATTACTGGGCACACTGCGGGTGCTGAGAAGAGCACCTCTGGCTGACATTAAAGACTGAAACAAAACTAATTTCATGAACTTTAATCGTACTTTGACTTAGGAATGGGGTCCATTCCCGTCATGGTATTAGAAACCCAAAAGACTTGGAAAAATTTAAAAACCTGACCCATATGTCACTAGATGGGAAGCATACTGGCTCACCGGCAGAATGCATACTGTCAAAGTTGGGGATTACACCACCACCAGTGGACCAATTACCAGTGGTGTACTACAGGGATCTGTGCTGGGCCCTCTACTATTTGGAATCTACTTCTCGAACATTCAGGTGAAAGTAGATGGCCTGTAGCTTTTCAAGTTCGCAGATGACTGCAAACTAGGTGCAATGGTTAAATCCGCCAACGATGTTAACATATTGCAAAAGGGACTAATGTAGACTAATGATTGGTGCAAAAAAGTGTGCCATTATCCCCTTTGGCAAAGAAGTGGTCTCTGCAAATTACATTGTAGATAGCACTACAGCACAAACACAGTGGTGAGACAGTTGGGAACACAGGTTGACAGCAATTTAAACTTGATCACCATGTCTCCACAGTGGTAAGGAAAGCCTTCTATGTTGCACATCTCATAAATAAGGGCATCCTATCCAAGACTAAGGATGTTATAAATTCTCTATACTTGACCTTCATCAGACCACTAATTGAGTACAATGCTCCCTTTTGCATGTACCTCACCAGACACCTGCAACAAACGGAGTGACCGCAGAGGTTTCTAATCAAGAAAACTGAAGGCCTCCAAAAAATGACCTGCAAGGAAAGACTGAAGGCCCTGTCTCTATACTCTGTATACTGCAGGCTGCTGAGAGGTGACCTGTGCCTGGCCTACAGAGTGATCTCTGACCTTGCCCTAATGGAAATACTGCATGTCCACAAATCAAATGGGACAAGAGTCACTTGCTCCGAGGATCTCAACCTAGCCTGTGACAGTGACATAAAAAGAACATGTTGGAGACATAGATAGGTCTCTCAGAGATTGCTGCTCTTCTGGAATAAACTCCTACTTCACGTGAAGCAGAGCTCCTCACTGACCCTGTTTAAGCGCAACCTTGGCAATTGGATGCAAGACCATAAATTCACCCCAGGGGTGGCACCTTTGTCCCTCATGGACAGGGACAGTCAGTGCTAATCACTGATTTTCTTTGCTAGCAACAACCATATATCCATGGTAAACTAGTGAACAAGGGTATTTCATGGTTAGCCTTGTTAAGGTCCTAGGGCCATTAGCCTAGTAACCTCCTATGAACCTATGAGCCTCCCCTCTCCTGAGGGTAACTACAATAATATTTATACATGTTTAAAAATACAGTTTCATGTTATTTTAACTAGAGTAAATAACCTGTTGACACACTCCAGGACACTGCCATCACAGCCATCCTCAACCATATCAACTGGTCTCTCTCCTCCCTGGCTATTTTACCCATCAATCAGGAGCAACAACTAAGGTTCTTTTTTTACAATGGCTAATATACTAAAATGTGTAAGAATGTAATTACATTCAGCATAAACAAAACTTGAGGCACAGTGCGAAAACAAACCAATAACCAGAAACACACTGCGAGAGGAGAAACTGAAGCACCGGACAGCAGATAAATATACAAACTAAATTTCGTTGTAATTTTTCATTTTGACCACAGGGTGGGAGTATTATCTTTTAAAACAAACTTCTGCTTTAGTTTTTATACATGTTTTTATAAGTGTAAACAAACAGATATACACGTAAACATTCTATACGATTTTATATGCTATGATATTAGGGTTCATAAAATTTGTACCATTCTATATTTATTTATATACACAAGTGCTCATTTTAAATGTTATTTTAAATGTTTTTGTAAGAAGGTTTGAGAAGGGAACGAGAGATGTTCATACATATTCATGAGGAGACGTTCTTGTTCCATTATCATTGGGTGATTTAAAAGTTTGTCAGCATATAAATATGTGGTATTAACTAAATGTCTTTGTCTGATGAAGTCTGTTTGTCCTAAGGACTAAAAACGTGGTGATTTGTCAAACGTTTTACTTGGATTATTTGTACAATAAATTTAGTTTGTATATTTATCGGCTATCCGGTGCTTCAGTTTCTCCTCTCGCAGTGTGTTTCTGGTTATACATTCAGCATAAGTATTGGCATTTTACAAAGTTTGGCTCTTCCAGGGAGTTAAAATATAGCAGAAGGGCTGCCTAGGGCCCCACACTTGGAAGCTACTTATTTGAAACAAAAAGCTTGCCCTTAACGTCTGACATCACCTTCAACTCTGTCCCCTTTTCTAAAGAATATACGTACATGCAAAAACATCCCCAGTAAAAACTGCCACATCTTAAAGTTTAAGAGGTACAAGTATAATTTTGCAGAAATGGTATTGATAACTAGCAGTTGAAAAATTCCTTCAGTAATTAATTTTCACACACGTGTGACATGCGCATTTAGAAGATCAGGTAGAGTTAGCATTCAAAAGTAAAAGAAGAAAAATTCTCCTATCATAACTGCTAAATCAACAAACGGACAAAAGATCACCTGTCTTGGGTTTCTTTCTTTTCAAGGTAGTGTAATCTAAAATGCATAAAACACTCATATATATATATATATATATATATATAAAAAGTCAAAGTCAGTGTCATATAACTGCAGTCTGACAAGAGAGGATAGAAGACCCCCAGTTAATCTTTTAGTTTCTAAAATCCATGCCAGAATACAGCAGCAGACATTTAGATCATATTCCTGCTACTTGTGTTAGATTAAGTATGGATAACATAGCAACAGAAAAGGAAAAAGAATCCCAGTGATAGTACTGAACCCACAGTTAACACAGTGCTTAAGAAAACTTCCATCTCAACTTGATGAGATATGAATTATCCAAAGCGAAGTTTAGAATTTTATTCCATATAAGTGTTCTCTATTTTCAGTAAATTATTATCAATCGGGACATATCATCTTCTGTAAATCACAAACATAAGCATATTTCAATTATAAGCAAAAACAAATAATTGTAGTGTATAGCATAAACAGATGAAGTATAAACCCCAAAACAGCTTACTGAAGTATTCTCATTACATAATGCAGACTGCACATATGACTACTGCTTTATGGCAGCTTGGTCGAACAGCCTAGCTAACCACTGAGGTAAACTAGTTAAATATCAGTTGAGCAATGCCCAGATGAGTTACTGAGATGCTATTGTACAGTACAGTAACTCAACATAACATTCCCATTGATAATAAAATAATGACGATTCAGAAGTTGAATAAATATGTTGTAAGGAGCAACCGAAAGTATCTTCCAGTGCAGATGACTACTCCTGCATATGTATCAAATATCTAAAGTCAATAAGATGAATCATGCATTTGTAAAACGTAGCATGAAACTGAATCATTATGAATATTGAGTAGTGTCTTGAAATCCAGCATTCGCACATCATACTAGACCATATGCATATGATACTGCCATGTTGCTATGATACTGCCATGTTGCTATGATGTTGCTATGATGCTGCCATGTCGCTGCTTGTCCAAGTAGTGCAACTAAGATCATCTGGTGATTACCTAGATTAATGGCCAAGCTGCTATTATAAGCTGCTATTATAAGCAAAATATATCCATATAACATAATATAACATCAATATAAATAAAACAGTCTCAACAAAGTTGCGACCATGCTCTAGAACATCAACAAACAAATGTCTAAGAATAATGCAGCTTTATTGAAACTTAGCTAACTAATGCATAAACATCCAAAAGCACCTAAAACAAAACACAATAAAACAACATAGTCCAGATAATACGTTCTGGTAGAGTGACAGAGTGAAAGAAGTGCCTCTAATGTAAAACGTGGAAAATGTAACAGGTGTGGAAGAAAATCAAATTGTTGCACTCCCTCAATGTTCCTATAAGATTCATTTTGCTAAATAATAAATACTAGCACCAGTGGCCATGCTTATATTACCTTAAATGTTAAATATCTTATCTGAGGTCATAGGGAGCAAAAGAAAATAGGCCAGCTTACACTGGAAATCACAGTCCTCTGTGTGTGTAAGTGAAGAGTGGAACCTTAAAATCCATCCCCATGGTCTTCAAAGATAAAATGTCTCATCAAACAATGGGATGAGTAAGCCACTTGTTAGTAAAGACCTTGTAAAGTGATTAGCTGAAAGCAACACTCCCAGTGAAATGTCATAGATGCAAAACTAAAGATCTATGAATTTTTATTAGTAAGTATCTGGAAACATAAGTAAAGCAATGAAAAGAGGCACAATGATAAAAGAGGACATCCCCAAATACGCAAGCACCTAAGGTATGATCCTCTAATCAAAACAAAAGGGACAGAACCCCCCCCCCACACACACACACACACACACACACACGCACACACACACACACACACAAGAATCAGATCAAACACCTGTGATGGCCCATTGCAATGAAAATGCAAACCTAACAGCATTAACATCTTATCTTTTGATCTAGAGAGAGGACTGAGACCCCCAAGGTCAGAAAAATCTCTCCAATTGAACAACATTTTCAAATAAACTAAGCATGGAGTCAAAAAAGAAATTTAAAATAAGATCACACCTCTTGTACTAAAGAGAGAAACTCTTGATGGGCATTGATACTAATTTGTATTTATTTATTTATTTATTTGTTTATTTATTTAACAATTTGATAAGTAGGTAGGCGAGCTGGTGTGTTACTGACCCTTTTCAGTCACAACCAGGGTATAAAGTACATAAACCATAGCATGACAAATCGGTAACCTAAAGTATAATGAGCTTAGTACATACATCACAGCAGTGAAATTTCATTTCCTAAACAGAGTGAGACGCCACCATCAGGGAGAGAAAGCAGCAGGAAAAATCACATTTTTCCCCAAACTTCAACAATGTAATTGAAAATCACAATCACAATTACAATAATAATTCTGATCACTGAATTATGTTAGAAGAGCCATCTTTTTTCATGCACAAATCAATGGCTGTCCCTCTGTCTCTTGTTCAGTCTCTTCAGATTATAATGCAAGGCCCATGTCATCTTTTGGTTGGATCCACCTTGAGGTACAAGGAATTAGATGGGTGGTTCCACTTTGAGGTACAAGGAATTAGATGTGTTCATATGCAAACATTCTTGTGGTGTCTAGCTAGTATATCTAGTTCATTGGAGAGTCTGCATCCTACACATCTATAGCTGCCTCTGGAGCCTCACACACTTTGTTTCCTGTTGGGAAGCATATATAAAGTGTAGACTGATAAATCACTAAATCTATAGCCCTTCCTTCTACATTGCCATATCACTACTAGTAGAAATACTTTTATTTTCTTCCTCATTTCAAAGGCGTAGCCCTGCTTGCAGAAGAATCTTGATGTATCCACTCCCTGAATGTCACCAGATATGATAAGATTTCCACTTGTAATACACAGGACGTAAAATGTACCGGCAATGATCTTATACACTTGTCTGCATCCAAAGCCAATATAAAAGCTCTGAGAGCTTGCTCATCTGGAAGCATGTCTTCTGGAATGACCATTCACCAATGCAGAAGGGTTTTTCATATAAGCTATGAAAGCTCACTATTGTATCTCCTCAGGGATGCTGATGAATTGGATGTTATTTCTTTCTTCTGCCTTGACCTTCCCTGCCACACCTGTCCTCCACAGCCACATTTTTTCTTTCAACAATTTAATTCAGAATTTAGCCGTGGAAAATCTATGCTGCAGATTAAGTATTCCTATATTAAAAGACAACAGCTGTTGTTCTGAGTGGTCTGTTATGGTACTTTTCATGTCTCCCAACTTGTCCATGGACTGCTCCATAATGTCAGACAACCTGCAATTAATTTCACTAGTTTAGACAATAGCAGCACTAGGATCAAAGCCTCTATGCCTGCATTAGCTTGCTCCATAGCCTGCAGGAGACTGCCCATGTCTTCAGTAGCCACTGATATTTTAGTTCAGATACTGGTGGTACCTGAAGTCCATGAGATTGTGGACAGCAGTTTTGTTCTTTTCAACAATAATGGTTTTATTGGCATGTAGATAAATCCAGAATCAGGAACTTTGGTGAAAAATGCTTAGAATATGCATTCCAGCCAACTATGATATTATAACATTAGCAATGCCACAATATACAGCAATAGAGAATCATATATCTACAGTTGTATCTAAAACAAAACAAAACTGATAATTTTTGATAAGAGTTTGGAATTCTTCTCCTAACGCAACATCATGAATGATCCTGCTCTTACATGTGGTTGCAGTCAAAGTGCTTCAACATCTAGCATATTTAGGTGCCCACATTACTATATCACCCTTTCCTCTGCTATTTTATATATATATATATATATATATATATATATATATATATATATATATATATATATGTGTGTGTGTGGGTGTGTGTATTTTGTTATCTTTTTTCCTCATTCTGAGTTGGGTATCTGTATACAGGATAATGTATAATGAAAACAAAAATATATCAAGCATAACCACTGCAAAACATAGATTTCAGACAACAAAAAGTAAGGGCAAACTAAACTAAGAAGGAAATTCATATCGGATATTGCGAGGTGTACATCTCATGATAACATCGGAGAATTCATAGACAGACCTAAATGGCGGTCTTGCACAAAGACATGTAGCACCATATCATGCTGTCTCTGTGGCCATGCTATATGCTAATGAAACAGTCCAAGGCAGATACATATGCTAATTAGCTAAGTGCTCTCTCCCCAGAACCACCTCCAGGAAGGCATCTACATGATGAGTAATTCATACAATCTCTTGGCCATGCAGATTAGCATGGCTACTGCTACCATCTCATTGTAGTGAATACAGCCTATAGGCTGTGTTCAGCCATTAGTGAAATGGTAAGTACTGGAGAGTTTAGTGGTGAGGTAGGGATGGGAAGTGTGTAAGTGAGTGAATGTATGACAGGGGATGTATGTGTCAAAACCTCACATTCTCATAAGAAGCTTATGTCCTAGCATGCATTTACTGAAGGCTAGAAAGCTGAAGTCAGATATCCTCTGTGAAGTCTGAACAAGGTAAAAGGAATGCACTCTGGATGGTGTGTGTGTGTGTGTGTGTGTGTGTGTGTGTGTGCGCGCGTGCATGCATGTGTGTGCGTGCGTTTGTGTGTGTGTGTGTGTGTGTGTGTGTGTGTGTGTGTGTGTGTGTGTGTGTGTGTGTGCGTGTGTGTGTGTGTCTGTGTAACTGTGTGATTTACTGTGTGCTTGTGTGTGCGAGATTGTCTATTGGAGAGGTGCCACTGCTTCTAGGATGTGGTCATCATCATAGTTACCAACACAGGAAGTGCTTACCTGCACTTCATGGTAGGTAAAGGAATTCAGAGACATGAAACTTGGTAAATAATGATGTCTTTCCTCATTGTGGCTAATTTGTCTCTGAATCACAAAATACCACATTGCGGGAGCAGAGTCTTTTCAGTTCGAGCCATACAGTTTACCCTGGGTTGTTAATGAATGTCTGGGTAATTTTTTACTGCCCCAGTTTTGCTGGCAAAGGGATAAAGCAGGTACAAGTTTGTCATTTATATTTCATTCCAAGCAGCAATTTAAGCAAAAACGTGTTCTTGTATCAATAATGTACTTCCTAAGCTTTTATTCATAAATTTAGTAAAAGTTTCCCCTGGTACTTGACTATTAACACGGTATATCCTGGTATATGTTACATGTGATTTCTAAATACACATTATCATCATTGTAGACACATCTTGAACTTAAAAGGTGGTCGAGTTAAAAAAGGCTCTTCTAAACAATTTGACTGCAGATATTTTGTAGCAAAGATATTGAAAAAAACAGACTTTAAATATTCTTACATAATTTCTCAGACATACTAATAAAAAGTAACTGCCTATTATCAGATTTAGTAATTTAAAAAAATGGACTGCATTAATATATATTATATCAGCTTAGTTATGTTCTCCAATAAACAATAAATTTACCACACACAGATATGCAATAAACACTTATAAACATTTGACATTCTTCTTAAATATTTCAGATACAAAACTGCATTCAAGCTTTTAGTCTGAAAACTTAAACTGCATTTTTCCCCTGTACCTTTCAGTTGTTTTTCCAAATTTCCATGTCTGTTACGGTTAGGCCTTGTCAAAACTAATATTTTAAAGACATTTGCTTTCCCCCCATGCTGCATTTTATAATGTTCAAGCAATTCATTTTTCTCAACTTTTAATAAGAAAAAGTCCAGAGTGTTAGTGTATTGTTTTACTCACTTTATTTGACCTATTTACCACTGTATTATGGAACGAACTTTATTTATTTAAATTTGTTTACCCGGGTAGAACACTCATCAAACAATGACCAATTACAGGCTCAGCATTAGTTTGAATGAATGCATTTTCAGGGCTACAGATCCATGTTCATTTGCATTCTGTCCCTGATTGTGCTCTCATTTTCCTCTCTCTGTTTTGATCTAAATTGCCTTTTGTCTTACTTGAGCAGTAGCTTCCAACACCATGCAGCAGATCGTGTGTCATGTTGCCACCAAGTGATCTACTCAAAATAAAATCTCTATATTCATTGATATGCTTCTAGTTTAAAGGTTGTATTTGCATTATTGTATACTCAGAATAACATTTATACTGCATATTGGCTTTAAAATGTTGTATATTTGAAAAAAGATTAGGTGGGAGGCTATTTCAAACAACAAACTCTTGAAGTAGCATTGCATAGTTATGTCAGTGTAAGAACTGGTAAGACAGAGAACATTACATCTCTTGCTTTTTCATGACATTGCATCATAGAGGCTTACTTTCATATACTAGACTAAGGATCACTGGGGCCTTTACAAGCCTAGCCATGCATTCTAAATGTACCCCACATTTTTTTGAGTTTTAGAGGTTATTTTAGGGATATATGTAGGCTAGGGTATGTTCTATTGACTGCCTGTGTCCACTAAATGTTCCAATTTCCCATCCACCAGTCCAGGTTATGCTTGAATAGAGTTAGGGGAAATGGATGGGAAATCTATGCCATAGGAAGGGAATTCTCTGAGACACATACCTGTCCCTCCAGCATGTCCTATTTATGCCACAATCGAAGTTCAAGTCCCTGTATTGAGTAGTTCTAATGCTATTGGTTTTGTGGATATGCAAAAGGTCCACCAGAAATGGAACCATAGGTTCATAGGTAGATACTAGGCTATCTGCCCTAGGGCATTTATAAGCCTAGCCAGAGTGTATTTGGCTTCCGCCTCCCTATTAGATTAGCCTACTGTGCCTCTGTAAAGTAGGTCACAGAAGGTACCCTTTAAGATTAGTTTACTGTGCCTCTGTCTAGCAGGGACACAGAAGAGATCCCAGGGGTGAATTTGTGATTTCCCATCCATGCGTCCAGATTTCACTTGAAGAGGGTCAGCGAGGGGCTATGTCTAACATGAATTGGGATTCTATTCCAGAGTGAGGGGAGCCTCTGGGAAATTAATCTGTCCCTCCAGCATGTCCTATTTATTTTTGTGCTGAGGTTTAGGTCCCTGGAGCGAGTAGCTCTAAGGGACTTGGATTTTTTGAGGTGGAGCATGTCCATTAATTCTGGGTTTAACATGGCTTTGTATGTCAGGCATAGATCGCCTCTGAGTAGGCGGTAAGCAACTGAGTAGAGCTGGAGTTTCTTTAGTCAAGCTGCATAGGACATCTGTTTGTAGCCCATGATCCTCTTGGTGAGATACTTTTGGGGTCCCTCCAGTTGCTGCAGGTGTCGGGTAAGGTACATCCCAAAAGGGGCATTGTATTCAATTATGGGCCTGATGAGTGAGGAGTAGAGGGGCACAATGACCTCTCTTGATTTAGATGCAAACCCTTTCGTGATAAGGTGGGCTTTAGAGGTTATTTTAGGGATATATGTAAGCTAGGGTATGTTCTTTGTATGCCAGACACAGATCACCTTACAACAATCTATAGGAAACGAGTGCAGAGATTGGGCTTTGAGGAGATCTGCATAGGGCATGTTGTGTACACCATGTATTCTTTTTGTGAGGAACCTCTGTGGACATTCCAGTTGCTGTGTATGCCTGGTCAGGTACATACCAAAGGGGGCACTGTACATAATGATGGGCCTGATGAGTGCCAAATGTAGAGAACACTGACTTCATTAGACCTAGATGACATACCCTTGTTTATAAGTTGAGCAACACAGAATTGCTTACTACTTTAGACATATGTTGGTTGAAAACCAGGTTACTATCCACATACACCCCAAATTCCTGATTATTAAGTCCATTCTTAGGGGCACATTATCATTTAGGTAGTTTCCAAGGGAGGCTGACTTCCCAAATGTTACTATTATGCATTTCTTGGCACTGGAGTTTTAAGCTGTGGCTTTAGCACCAGTCATTTGTCTGTGTTAGTTCTTCTTGTAGGATGTTAGCATCTTGGTGGATTCTATGACTGCTCCTAGTTTGCAATCATGTGCAAATGTGGTCAACCTGAGATCTTTGACACTGGCTTTGACCTCGGAGAGGTAACTGCCAAAAAAGGAATGGGCCTAGCACAGAGCCCTGAGGGACTCATCTAGTGACTCATTTTTGTGGAGGTGGTTGCCCCTATCCTAACTTCCTGGATCCTATCTGACAGCTAGATGGAAATCCAGTGTAACATAGGGGTTAATACCTAATTATGTTTGTTTGTTTACAATGCCCACGTGGGTTATTGTGTCAACTGTCTTAGCCAGGACAAGGTAGGCAGTATGCACTGTTTTGCTCTCATTCATTGCCTTGGTGACCTTTTCAAAGACGTCACCAGATAGAGTAGTCATGATCTGCCTTTGATGAAGCCATACTGGGCTGTATCCAGAGTCTGAAGGTTTCCTATGTCATTACTAATCATATCCATGATAATTATTTCCATGGCTTTGCATATGAGACTAGTCAGACTTATGGATCTGTAGTTCTGGGGGTCCATATAATGCCTACCCTTGTGCAGAGGGATGACAGTTGCAGTCCTCCACTCATGTGGCACAAAGCCTGTCTGGAGGCTATGGTGAAATAGTGGCTCTAGATGTCCAGTTTGGGCATGCTTCAGGCTATTTAGGAGGCATCCTGGGATATTATCTGGGCCTACTGATGTGCTCTCTTAGTCTTAGAGAATGCATTTAGGACCTGCTCCCTTCTGTTAGTTGAGTGGTATACGACTGATGGTATTACATGTGTGTGTGGTGGGGTAAAACTGGAACTAGCATATATGCTAAGTCTCAGGTAAAGTGGCTCCATTAACAATCAGTTCTGTGCACTGTTGTGTACTGCCTTTGAGGATTTGGGCATAGCTAAAGAAAGCCTTGTGGTTGTCCTTGGCCTGGGAGGCTATCTTTGCTTTACAATTGGGTTTAGCCTGATGGGTATTTCACTCTCTAATTATAGATATGATTTTTTTTTCGTTCTTTTTAACAATCTGTTTATGTTTAGATTCTGCCAGGGTGTTTTGTTTTTTGAGTTTGTTCTAGGCTTATTTCTGGTAGGCACAGCTGTCTCTATGCATCAATTAAGATACTCATACAGGGTTTCTGTGTATAATTCTGCTGTATTCTCCCTGTTTGGAAGAGGCTTTAAATTTTGTCAGATAATCCCTTAATAATAGGTAGTTTACCTTAGAGTAGTTCTTAACTGTTACAGCGTTTGCTGGGGTCACAATATCCAAATTAATCCCAATTACAATACCCTTATAACTGTGTGGAAATATAGACATGTCTGTCTGCAATACCCACTTTTATGCACAGAGATTATTTGGTTAAGTAGGAAGAAAACACTTGAGACACCATCCATTTACTAGGACCACCTCAGATTCAAAAAAAGAAAAGAAATCAAGTGATTGGTTTATGGACAAGCATTATAGTCATGAAATTTAAATCCTTGTATTTGGAAGTATATACTCATTCACAATAATCCATTCCCATATTTTCTTATCTAACCTGAATGCAGGTTCAAAGGGATAATAAATTGTGTCTTTCATATTGAACGTCATTCCTGCAGATGAACAGAGTATTGTTCAGTGGATCAGAGTTAAAGGAATTATAATAATCACACCCATTTGTTAATCAGGTAGCCCACTGGACACAGAGTCCCTTCTCAGGGGAGAATTGGGAGCAAGGGATGGCTAAGTGACTAGCTGAAGATCATATGGTAGACAAATGAGGGCTGAGGGAATCAAACCCTGTAACACAGGAACTACAGCTCCCAGCCTTAACTCTCTGTGTCAACTCCCAGGCATACATCTAAAGATAAATGAGGCATTAGACTGTACAGAACTCCACAAATGTGTTGTTACTGTGTGAAATGCAGTAATGAACCAAGGGTAGTAAAGCTTCAGTCAAATCTAATTGTAAAAATATTTACAGTAGCAAAGAGCCCCCCAAAACAGGAAACATGCAGCAGAAATGTGAATGGCAATTGGTATTTTTATGGAAACTGCAGGGCATATTGGTCTTCCAAGTATATTTTATTTATTTGACATTTGTTAACCGAGTTGCCCCACTGAAGCTATAAGCCCATTTTCCATGGAGACCCAAGGAGAAAAGCTCCAGGTTAATAGACAAAAATATTTAAAAATATAGTACATATGCACAAAAATATTTATGAATACATTACAATAAACATGAAATAAAAGTTTATAGCAAAAATACATTAACAAATATGAGAGTAACATTTGGGCGGGTTAATTCTCTGTTTTAAAGGGATTCAGGATTTTCACATAACTTTTCTGTTGACATGTTTGTCTTTTCGGCTTTTCCCGGTTAGGGGTCGCCACAGTGGAACTCCGGTCCGCTGATGATTGGCAGTCAATTTTTGAGTTGCCAACCCGACGCCCAACCTTCAGAGAAGGCATGCCCATTCACGCATGTCTTTTGGAGGCCACTCGACCATGGGGAGGACATGCAGAATCCACACAGAAGGCACTCCAGCCGAGAATTGAACAGGAGAACCTCTTGCTGTGAGGTAACAACGCTACCACTGTACCACCGCGGATATAACTTTTCTGTTGACATAATTTATTTCATTTTATTTATATTTTGTTTACTGGGTTGTCCATCTGAGCTGACTTCTGTAACAAGTAGGCAGGAAATGAAAAATGGCATAATATAAAAACACAACAAAGAAAAGCTTCACGTAGGTTAAGCATACAATACAAAAGCAGATATCTGTAACTGCAAGTAAATAAATAAACAAATTGAAAATAAGATGTAAAAAAAGCATACATAAAAACATAATCATTGTTCACATGGCAGGGCATAATGCAACTATTTATTTTATTTTATTTATTTAACATTTGTTTACTGAGAAAGTCCGACTGAACACAGGTCCTTTTTCAGCAGAGGCCTGGGGAGAAAAGCTCCATGAGTAACAGTAAATTTTCATGAGTAGCTATAAATTTTAACTAAAACAAATTCATGTACTCCATCATGTGAGAAAGCAGACTTGCCCTGTTTGTTAACATCTTTGTGAAACAAATTTAAATAATTTTTCCGGTAATCTGGGTACTTAAAAATCAAATGATAATTCATTTCTACTGGGCAGGCAGTGCCACTACACCTAAATCTTCTTCTGTGATGTATTTATAAATCTTAATGCTGTTTTAACACTCTTATTAAGTAATATATTAGGGACCAGTTCAGAATTCTGGACTTCTATGGCCTACTGTAAATTATAGCACCTCTTAAATTCTTCCTTCAGTATATAATGATCAGTGAGGGTTTGGGGGTATGTGCTCATGTCAGATATTCATTCACAGAGACAGTGAAACATTCAGAAATTCAATTAGGGTTTAAAATATATCCTGTTTTTAAAATTCATAAACAAGATGTTTTTATGTAAAAGTCAATACCAAAAAGTGATAGCAGGTGATGTATCAGATCATATCTGTGGATCTGATTCAGTTTGCACAAAAACAAATTACTAAATCCACTTTATTTAAACTAGTACAGGAAATATGTGAAGCTGTACCCTCTATAAGGCTGCAGCCCTCAGTCATAAAATACAAGACTCATTTTTCTTAATTTTCTATTGATCCTACTTTGTGAGACCTGCTTTTCTACTGATCAACAGTCAAAATGTCTCCTCCTTACTCTGTCTCAGATTGTTTTCATTTATTTGATCATTTCAGCCTGAGTAGCTCATTCCACTTGGAATGCTACCTTTTCAGTGAAAAATATATTTCATTTGGAAACTTTGAGACAGCTCAAAATATTAAGTGTCAGAATATTAAACCAGCGGAAAGTTTCCTATTAGGTGACCTTTCACTAGACTGTGACTGCCTGGATTATGCATTAACTGAACTCTGTAGTCAGAGAAGGAGGAGAGTGCAACTTTTACTTTTTTTTTTTTGGCCACCTTCTCCCCCTTCTCCAATTTTGTACACCCTAAAAGCAGGTATATTTAAACATTGGAGATGGGTGTGCTTGCCCTCCTGCTTTAGAGGATTCAAAGGGGCTTGCCCCTGTAAAAAAATGTTTTGTATGTTTTTCAACATTCTTTTGAAACTGCAACTGCCCAAGGCTTTAGACATTTCAGTTTAGATTATTAACAAACCAACCAAACTGACATATAATTAATCACAATAAATCAAGTCCAAATTCACAGCGATTTCTCCCTTCTCTTTTTCTTTCTGCTTGAGACACTGCCCGTTCCAAGCCCACTGTAAAAATGTTTATTATAAAGTAGAGTGTTTCTATACAGAGTTGAAATAAAAGTCTTCTAAATTAAATAAATGATTCAATATTACCAATATTTCTGACTTGTCAGATACATGTAGCCATCAATGTTTGTATCGCATACTCCCTGCCCTTCAACCAGTAATCTATGTTCTTTATGTTACAAACTATGTCTATATTCAGGAATAGGGACAAACACGTTTTCAAGATGACCACAAGTATTAAATGGCAGGAGGTTATATATTTTATTCATTGTTAGTAGAAGGGACTGAGGGTGCACATCAAGTGGCATGCCATGCTAGACCACAGAGATGTAATTTCTGCTAGATCACAGAAATATAATTTTCTTGGCTCGAGGCTGTACTTTCTTTCATACAAACAGTATCCTACATTTCATACACAGGGATATGGTAGAGTTCTTTATCTTTAAATAATTCTGAGCTTCAGCTTTTGTCGCTTATATAGAAAGCTAAAGGGAAACACAAATAAGAGAGAGAGAGAGATGAAGGACAAGGACAGATCATGTACATATAAGATAGACATACAAAGAGACAGTTTATAAACCATATGTCACAGGGCGTAGCCATAATCCAATTTTCCATATATCAATGAACATGAGAATAGAAAAGTTGTTAAAATCATTTACATATCTGTATTGCAATATTCATCTAGTATTACTTTGGTATCAAAATAAAAATATGAATGCTCTTAGCATCTTTATGTGCTTTATTCATTTTCCTGTGCAATTAATGAACTATTTAGTTCAGAAATTACTTAAAGCTGTAATAAACCCTGAATAGTTTATGCATACCAAGGGTGGTATAAAGATAGAAAAACTGTAAAAAATCAGTTTAGAAATTGTTTATAGAAAAAAAAATTAAAAAATCAGTTTAGGAATTGTTTATATAGAATGAAATGTAAACAATCAGTTTAGGAATTGTTTATTCAAGGGCAAAACTCAACACTGCTGCATATCTTTTGTTATTTCCTTGTTTGAGTTTCATAATTTTGCTAAGTGCTTAGTGATAAACTACTAAGATAAAATCTTGGATGAGCAGAGTTGCAATGAGCTAAGTCCTGCAATTGTTTTTTGTCTATAACTCTGCTTCTTACATGAAACCAAACCACAATATCTGACAACAATAATCAGAGGATTCACTATCCAAGCAGTATAAGTGGGAACCTGTTACAATGCACTTTAATGCAATGCTTCATCCAAACATTTTAAATTATTTAGGGAAAAACAGGGAGAGGCACATTCTGTGCAATTCATTCTAGATATCGCCTCAGGGAAGAGAATAAACACAAAAGCAAGATAAAAACAAAAGTCATGGACTTAACATTATTCTGGATATTATACGTTTATTATCAATTTATAACCATTCCATGGCATTACTAGTTTCAAAGTATCTTATGGTGAGGGTCTTATGACAGAATACATTATTACTAGTAAGAAATCACACCTAAAAATGCATAATAACATTTATATACGAAGTACTTCATTTACCTTGACTTTTCACACTGCTGAAGAATAGAGTGACCAACAATAGCCTTTGTATCTGGTCCATCTCTGGTCACTGGGCTCCTTCTGATCAAGTGTGCAGCTGTCCCAAAGCAGATGAGAAGTGTAGTGTGACTTTTGGAATTTTCTCTCTGAGATCCACCCTTCAGGTTAACTTTAACCTCCTACAAAGTTTCGTCCAACTGCATTCTTCAACCTTGTGCCACTACAAGGATTGTACCATAACAGGTTTCACCAGTTAGTTAAGTGATACGACTGTGTCTTTTTCATGATGGGAGGGAGTGTCTTACTGACTGAAGCATGACAAATTAAGTTCCATTGATCAATAAAGAAAATAAAACAATTAATTACATATATCTATCTGAATTAACTTGCTTTTTGATGTTTTCAGTGCTGCATTCTTATTTTCTTTCAATTTCATTTGTGTAATGCATATCATTTTGAAACATTTCTAAATTATAGAAGCCACAATGGTGCTGTACTGTCTGCTGTTTATCCCAGAGTATCCTATCATACTTTACCCTCTACCCAGCACTATGGGTTATACTTCGTAAATATCTTTGTATGTTCAGTGCCCAAAATGTTGTCCATCTTGTTGGAGCCCTTTGGACTCCACAGGGCCCATAGTGAGTTGAGTCTGTACACTTGAATTATTAGACGGTGCATAGTAAAGTAGCGTAAGCTAAAGTACTGTTGCCACTAAGCAACATTTTCTCTCATTTCTTACTCAACATAACCTATGAAACAGCCTGTTACAGTCAGAAGGTAACTGCCCTTTTTAATATGGTCGCTCTACTATGACAAATATGCAATTACCATGACACAGGTAGAGGGTGACTCCTGGGTCACTCTAAATCATTCACTACAGTTTAGAGTTATATTTGTACAGAAACTCAGTCTTACAAAAAGTGATACTGGTGCTCTCGGGGAAATGTTTTATTTATTCAGTTACTGTTTATGTTGTTGCTAAATGGGACAGGGTATAAATAAGGAAAACATACTGGAACACTGATAGCAACAATTCTGATAGCATCGCATATCCTCTCCTCATTTCTTAGGACTGGCTTTGTGTTAAAAAATGAAAAAATAATACAAAATACTAATGAAAACATAAACTGTTATAGGATTAAAACATACTGATAGATTACTATAGGATCACATCATTAGTATTTCTCCAGTCATATGATTAATTCACGTACCATTACTCTCTGACTACCTACCACAAGTCCTGCGCTTTGTTTTCACCCTCCCCCCATTCCATCATCACCTTCCTTGACAACCTTTTACATACAGGTGCTGCACTTGGCAATGCAAGTCCTATCTGACATAAAACATACAATTCTTTTGCAGGCTATTTTCAACCCACATTCCTTTCTCAAGGGCTACTGATATGCAAGGATGTATATATGTACTCTAAAATGTGACATAAAACTGGCAGCTATCACAGTGTCTATCCCATAATGCTACCTTCTTCTTTTTCACCATAGTATTCTTCAGGCCACCAGTTCTACTTTTCAGGCAATGACAATGCATTCCCTGTTGTACTAAATCATATCATCCTTAACTACGTGGATGATAATACATTTAATGCATTTTTTTGCATTGAGTTTGAGTCCCTGGCTTTGTCACCAATAAATGGTTTGTGTATAAGGATGATGCAATATTCTATACAAAACTAAATGTACACTTTTCAAACCACTGGTATTATGCAACCAGAAAACTGTATGCTATCTATGCTGCTGAAGTATGTCCCGAATATGGGTTGTGTGATGCAATGCGATGAATATATAAATGCCTACAAAACTGAAAAGTAGCATACACAGCAAATCCAAATAGTTTTCTAAAATCATACAAATTTAACTAAAAGAAGATGCCAATCTTAGCTATTCCCTTTCAAATGCCTTTTTCCAGTCTGACTCAACACTTGCCCGAGTGTCTTGTCTGGCATTATACCCCAAAGCTTATTCTTTTTGTGAAGAAGTCCTCTCCCCTTTCTCCTAAACCATTTTCCTTGTTTATGTTATCCAGTGCTAGATATTACCTCCCTAGCAATAGATCCTTCCAACAATTTTTTGTACAGATAATTACAGTTGTAGAATTTTTTGTCATATCTTCTTTTTTTTTCTCTTTTGTGTCCTTGTTGTTGTTTCTTTCGGCTTTTCCTGGTTAGGGGTCGCCACAGTGGAACTCCGGTCCACTAACGATTGGTAGTTAATTTTTACGTACCGGCTTGCCAGGCCTGACGCACAACCTTCAACGAAGGTATGCCCTTTCACGCATGTTTCCACGCAGAAGGTGATCTAGCTGAGAATCGAACCGGACAGCGTCTTACTGTGAGGCGACAACGCTACCGCAGCACCACCACCGCAGGTTTAAAATAATTTGGTTTGTTTGTGTCTTTCGGCTTTTTCCCGGTTAGGGGTCGCCACAGCGGAACTCCGGTCCACTAATGATTGGCAGTTGATTTTTACATACTGGCTTGCCAGGCCTGACGCACAACCTTCAACGAAGGTACTCCCATTCACACATGTCTCACACAGAAGACGCTCTAGCTGAGAATCGAACCGGACATAGCATGTGGAAAGCAAGCTCAATAAATGTCATATAATATGTCACCCATTAAAGACCACATACTACAAATCCCTTATGATATGCCATCTCCTAAACACCTCACACTATAAATCTTAAATAATATGCCATCCCCTAAAAATCACTTACAGTAAGAGTCATTTCATATGTCATAATATAAATGCAACTCACTACAAATCTCATATCATATGCATCCACTAAACACTATTCATTATAAATCTCGCATCATATGCCATCTACTGAACACCACTCACTAACTTTCATACTCTTTGAACCTTCCCAAGTACACCTATACTAAACTGAACCTCTTGAACCAATCAACCACCAGGCTATTTTATTAACATATCCATCCAAATGGTATTTGATGTTTATGCTGCAAAGTGGAACAGCAGTTTGTCAGGAGCTTACACAAATTCAGTAATACAGTGCCACCTCAGGCACATGTAGAAGAACTCATTGCATATCTGAAAATCCACCTAAATTCTGACTTTTTTCTAGTGATTCATATTAAGCATGCATTTAGAAAGCTTATTTCTCAAAGAAATGCATCACTTAGCTTGGTTCTGTGGTATGAAAGGATGAAAATCTGACTGTAGCCCAGACAACTAGAGTTTGATTAATTGCCCTGGCATTGGAGGAGTCAGGTAAGGGAGGGGAGAGGTTAAGTGGAGTGGTCCGCTTGTCTCTCTCAGAGGGAAAGGGCGTGGTACCTTCCCAGAAAGCACATGGGGATGATATGATTTCTTAAGTGGAAAACAGGGAAACTATCTCCCATGAATCAAGGTTAGTGGGAAGGGTTGCTTGCTGGTATACATCCATTGCAGAAGTAATGACCTACCCAGTGCTGATGTGCATTGTGTAGTCCAGTGTTCCTAACATAATCAAGCATGCACAGGGATTTAGGTCCAAAACTAAACTTTTGAACCATCGATGATGGCTGCCTAAATGATGGCTCTTCTTGGCTGAATCTTCCCTTCAGTGATGAAGGAATGAATGTGTCACTAGTCAGGAGGAGACTGATGATAAGCAGGCAGTGGGGGCAAAAACTGCAAAAAAAAAAAAAAAAGGTAATGAATCACATACTAGAATATTTATTTTTTAATAAAATGTAGGGAAGGAATGTCAATTGGCATGGGTACATTTTTCTATTATTCAGATAAAGAATGCCTAGGAGATTGAAATGGGATACTTATTCAGTTATTCATGAACACAAAGTTTAATATGGAATCATAATGTTTCTATATCTTTTTGCCTCCATGCCTGCAATCTATTAGGTCTCCCCCAGTCAAACTCTGTTCATTTATTCCCTCACACTAGGCATTCCACCAATAGTACCAAACGAGAGGTGTCCAAAGGGCCATCATGCAGACAGCTGTGAAGGGTGTTCGTACCCTTACCAACATACTGGCAATAAAGTTGCATCTAATATAGCCCTAACCCCTCCACCAGGTGAGGATCATTTGACTAGAATCACCTTAGAGCCACTATGCCTTCCCAGTTGAGTACACACTCCCATGCCCCTGCAATTGAAGGTTACTGCATGCTTGACTTGGTGAATCACGTGTTTTCCCCAGGACCATTCCTTCACATCACTTACCTTTCTCCAGTGCACTGTGGCATTTGCTGATCCCAATCTATTACCCTGCATCACAGGACAGGCACACCCATCTTATCCATGCCAGCTCCAACAGATGCTTGAGCCACTAATCAAACTCAGGTCACCTGGATCACAGTAAGGACTTTAGCCTTCTATGCCACAAGAGGTGGCTACTACTTAGAATCCTAATTTTTCACAGTCCTTCTCTTGCTTCCAGCTGCAGTACGCCTCACTATCCCTTCCTCTCCTTGTCTTTCTTTGTAATCTTAGGTACCTGTGGCATAATTATCTTCCATCTTGACAGAATCACCCATCTTTTCTTTAGTCAGCATGTTTCCTTTTCTGTCCCTATGTTGATGTCCTTCAAGGATGCATCTGCAGTCTTAACATATGGGTTGTCCTGCCTCAGGCAGCCCTTCAGTCGGCCGGATTCCAAAGTCTGGGTCTGGCCTCGGCTGATGTCGCACTTCACCCGACGTCATAGCTGCTGGGGTATAAAGGCATCAGCCGACGCCATTTTCCCCAGTCGTTCTTGCCGCGCGGTGCCCGAAGCAGAAGCTGTTCGCAAGTGCCGGTCGGTCAGATACAGAGATTTCTACTACCGAAGACTTCTAAAAAAGCTAAGTACCCCATTGGGGACTCTTTCTTGCCTCAGCCGATGTCAGAAAAAGTAAATAATTGTTTAACTTGTGGGAAACAAATACCTCATAAGGATTTCCACTCTTACTGCCTTCCTTGCTTAGGTCCAGACCACGACGTATCAGCTTGTCTAGCCTGTGCTTCCTTCAACCGACGGACGCTTAGACGTCGGTCGGAGTTTGCAGAGGAGTTTTTTGGTCCCGCTTTTGCATATAAAATGCTGTCGGAGACTCCGACTACACAATTAGCTAAAAAGCGCAAGGAAAAGGACTGACACTCACGGCCCGCGGTTTCGGCTGAAACCACGGTTAGGCCAATTGCGAGTGTCTCGGTTTTGGCTGAAACCGAGTCCTCGGTTCTCCCTTCGGCCGAAAGCATGCCTCCGATAACCGAGGCCTCACAGACCATGACTGAATCGGCTACTGAAATTACTGCTGCAGAAGCAGGCACCCAGGATTTGTCAGACACTATTCCTTTAGACATCTCTACCCCTGCACGTGGGGCTGCTAGACCCCCTGCTTCTATGTCTGTCAAGGCCTTTTCCAGGGCTAAAGCAGCCAAATCTTCTAAGGCCTTACCTACAAAAGCTCCCTCACACAGGCCTACCTCTAGTTCCCAGATACTCAGCCTGGCTGAGGATCTTATTTCTTTGATCAGGGGATCCCAACCTCACCCAGACAGGGCCTCTCAACCTTCTCCAGATAAGAGGCCTAGGACTGAACCCCCTGAACCTGTCTCTACAGACTATTCCTCGGATGACTCAGATATTTCAGACCATCAGGAAGGCCCATATTCTCCTTATGAGGATTCTGATGCAGAAGACTCCATTCCTTCTGCTTCTCCTCCTGAAGAATTTTCTTTTGGGGAAACCCTACACTCTATGAGGGAACACTTCCAATGGCAGGGCCAGGATTTTTCAGATTCAAGGAAAAGGCTAAGGACTTTTTTACACTTACCACAGCACAGGCCTTTAGCCATTCCTCCAGTACTATCAGTTGTTGATGATGCATATAATGATGCCAGTACTGCCCCTGATTCTCTTCCTCTGGCCCCTGCCAAGCCTGACAGATATTACAGGGTCCCAGACACACACTACCACTTGTATAAGGCTCATGTTGCAGACCCAGAAACCATTTCACAGGGCCCTAAAGGTGTGGCAGCTGCTTCTGCCAAAAACCCTCTTCCCTCTGAAAGGGAATCTAGAGCATTAGAGAGATGGGGTAAAAAGGTTTATACATCTGCTACTCCTTCAGCCAGGGCCTTAAACTGTCAATTTCACATGATTCAATACCAGGAATTTTTGTTAGACCAGCTAAATAAAAAACTGTCCTCTCCTGAACCTATAGACCGTAAGTCCCTTCAGGATTTGGTACATAACTCTCAGCAGGTCAGTAATCACTTTTTAAATTGTGGCTATGATGCACTAGAGGCTTCCTTTAGATCAGCTATGACTGCAGCAGTGATTCAAAGGCATGCCTGGTTAAAAGAGCAATCCTTACCAGACCATGTTAAGTCAAAACTCCTGGATGCTCCTATGGAGAAACAAAGTTTGTTTGGCTCCCCTGCACAGGAGGTTCTAAAGAAAGTGGAAGAAAAAGCAAAATCTGTCCAAACAGTCAAGGATTTTTTACAGGTCCAACCACCGAGGTTTAGCAGAAATTGGCCTTCGAAGAATTGGTCCTTTCCAGACACCTCCAGAGCACAGAGAGGCAGACATAGATGCCCAAGAGGCAGAGGTCAATCTAGGGGTGCCTACAGGGGACGTCAGTGGCAACCTGCCAACCAGAGAAGTGCTGCCACAGCTGCAACTACAACCTCTTCCACAGGACAGACACAATGACTTGGCTCTGATTCCACCTACCAGGGAACAACTGGAAGCACCCTTGGGCGGAAAGCTAGCCTTATTTTCAGACAACTGGCATTGCATTACAGGAGACAAATGGACCTTACAAACAATAGACAAGGGCTACAGGTTTCACTTCCACACTCTACCAAAAAAGAGAGGAATGCCAAACCTTCCACCAAGCCAAAAAACAGAGGCTCAAAGACAAATCAACAACTTGCTAAGGATGAGAGCTATAGAAAAGGTACCACCTATGGAACAAGGCCAAGGATTTTACTCCAGACTATTCCTTGTACCAAGAAAAGAAAATCAATGGAGACCTATTCTCGACTTGTCCGCACTGAACACATACCTCATTGTTCCAAAATTCAAAATGCTGACCCTCCAGCAACTTCTTCCCATGCTGGGCAAGGAGTCTTGGCTGGTGACTCTAGATCTCAAGGAGGCATACCTGCACGTCCCTATACGACCAGATTGCAGAAGACACCTCAGATTTCTTGCAGGATCAGAGCATTATCAATTCTCAGCATTGCCCTTTGGCTTATCTATTGCACCCAGAGTATTCACGAAATGCCTGGCATCAGTAATTGCTCATTGCAGGCTTCAGGGAATTCAAATTTACCCATACCTGGACGACTGCCTAATACAAGCGGACAACAAGACAAAGTTAACAAAAGATTTGGCAAATGTCATACAACTGTTGCAAGCCTTGGGATACACAGTCAACATTCAAAAGTCAAGGCTAGTACCATCCCAAAGGATAACATTTTTGGGTGCAGAACTGGATACAACAACTCAGATGGCTTTTCTCACAGAGGAAAAACAAAAGCAACTACCAGTCTATTTCAGGTCATTAACAACCCAAACTTGGCTTACTGCAAGGAAAGTCCTGCAAGCCCTGGGTTACATGGCATCCTGCATAATATTGATCCCACATGCCAGGCTGCATATGAGAAAGTTGCAATGGTACCTAAGGAATGTATGGTCTCAACACAAGCACAGTCTAGAAGCCTAGATTCCAATAATTCCATGCCTGAAAACAGAATTCTTGTGGTGGGCTCAGGCCTGTCAGATGAACAGAGGATTGCCTTTCAACAAACCACATCCAAGCCAGACCATCACCACGGACGCCTCAGACCTAGGCTGGGGGGCACACATGGAGGACAAGTGTATACAAGGCCTATGGTCCCAAGACCAGCTGAATCTACACATAAATCTAAAGGAGATGCTGGCAGTGAAACATGCAATCCAGACATTCAGACCATTCCTCCAACAAGGTCACCTGCTGATAAGGACGGACAATACCACAGTCATGTGGTACATCAACAAACAGGGAGGTACACACTCATATCCTCTATGCTGGATGGCAATGGACCTGTGGAATTTGGCCCTGAATCTCAACATTCAACTGCAGGCCATATTTGTACCAGGAAAAGAAAATTCACTAGCAGACACCTTAAGCAGAACTACCACGGATGCTCACGAATGGATGCTGCATCCAGATACCTTCAAAACCATAACAAAGAAATGGGGAATGCCAGACATAGACCTGTTCGCCTCCCCACACAACCACCAATTGAAGAAATTCTGCTCAAGAGTATTCCACCCACTTGCCTGGAGGGTGGACTCCCTTTCCTTCAGCTGGAAAAACCTGACAGCATATGCATTTCCACCTCTTCCTTTGATGTACAAAGTCCTACTGAAGATCAGAGAGGAACAGCCAAAGGTAATCCTGATAGCTCCAGACTGGCCAAGGCAACATTGGTACCCGCTACTGAGAAGCATGTCTCGGGCACACTCATGGCCTCTACCTCTATGTCCCTTACTTCTAACACAGAACAGCTACAAGACCCTGCATCCAAACTTGAAAACACTGCAGCTAACTGCTTGGAATATTGCATAAAACAAAATCAACCAGAATTATCTCAGAGGGTTAAGGACATTATCCTGGAGGCACGCAGACCCTCCACAAGGAAAACATATTCAGCTAAATGGAAAAGATACCTCATTTGGAGTGCAGCAAAGGGAGTAAATGTCTCATTGGCAAACATAGCACACATCCTGGAATACTTAGCAGAACTGTTCCACAATGGCCTGTCCTACTCCTCCATTAAGATTCATGCATCAGCAATTTCAGCAGAGTACAACATGGATCCTCCTGTCTTCTCTCATCCTCTACTCAGGCAATTCTTGAGAGGAATCAAAAACGTAAAGCCTCCAAGGAAACCACCTTTACCTACATGGGATCTCAACTTTGTGCTGGAAAAATTAACACTTCCCCTTTTGAACCAGCAGCAACAGCAGACTTACAGTTCTTATCTTGGAAAACTGCATTCCTGCTAGCAATCACTTCAGCAAGAAGGGTATCTGAGTTACAGGCATTAATGGCAGTACAGCCTTTCCTTATCTTCCATCAGGATAGAGTGTCTCTGAGAACTAATCCTACTTTTATGCCAAAAGTGGTCTCCAGGGTATCATTGAACCAAGCGATTCATTTACCTACATTCTTCCCCAACCCACAGAACAGGGGGGAAAGACTACTACATACCTTGGATGTGCACAGACAATTACGCTACTATCTGGACAGAACTAAGGCCAGCAGAAAAACTGACCAGCTTCTGGTAGCATATGCAACAGGAGTGCAAGGAAAAGCAATTTCAAAACAGACAATCTCAAAATGGATAGGAAATTGCATTAGATTTTGCTACTCTTTTCATGGAAAGACAACTCCTGAAAATATCAGGCCTCACTCCACAAGAGCTACAGCCACCACTACAGCTTTCCTACGAGGAGTGGCTACCAAAGACATTTTAGAAGCTGCTACTTGGAGCTCCGTGCATACATTTGCCAAGCATTATAATCTTCCTTTATACTCCAGATCCCGAGCAGGCTTTGCAACTGCTGTTTTGCAAGGGATCTTAACTACACCATCATTATCTTAGTGCCTCCTCTCCCAGTTTGGCTATGGTATTCTACCCATACGTTAGGACTGCAGATGCATCCTTGAAGGACATAGTACAGTTTTGTACCTACCATAAATGTAGATGTCCGATAGGTATGCATCTGCAGTCAGGATTACCCACCCTCCTTCCCCTCTGTGGTATTCCTAGGGTACTTACCCCTCTTTTAGCTAGCTGGGGGAATCTATTATGGTGTATTTGTTTGTATGTATATATGTATATATATTTTGCTTTCTACTGTTTGGAATTATCTGCATTTATCCAAATTTAGCCTTCCTAGAGGGCTCCTGGCATCTGGGGCAAGAAAGACTGGGGAAAATGGCGTCGGCTGATGCCTTTATACCCCAGCAGCTATGACGTCGGGTGAAGTGCGACATCAGCCGAGGCCAGACCCAGACTTTGGAATCCGGCCGACCGAAGGGCTGCCTGAGGCAGGACAACCCATATGTTAGGACTGCAGATGCATACCTATCGGACATCTACATTTATGGTAGGTACAAAACTGTACTTTCTTGCTGTTTCTTTAGTTTCCTCATATTTACTAAATATTATACATTTCCTTCTCACCTCTTAACATCACCTATTTTGAAATTTACTTTGATTTTTGTTCCTTCTTTTTGATTTGCAAATGTGTTTCATACAGAAGCATTACTACTTCTATTGTGGCAATTATGATGCAACCCCACTGTACTTCTGCACTACTCTAGTATGAATTCTGTCGGCCCTTTGAGAACTGACTTTAATTGTCATAGGGAGAGCTACTTCCACAAAAGACACCCATTTCTAGATTACCACTCTAGAAAGACACGTACAGACCAAAGCAATAATTTTCTTAAGCAGGTCACTGCCACATAACAGAGCCTCACTTTGTAATCTGATTACTCATGACAGAAGTAAGACAGTATCCCAGTTTGGATACAGAGTTTTCTTCCTGAATCAAAATGTGATCTATTTGAGCACACCAGACTCAGACATAACATTGTAAGCATAGTCCTCAATACTTTTGACAAAGTGTATTCTGCATTCTGAAGAAGTCCTGAATTGTTACAGGATGAAAGCGCTTAATCCAACTGCAATAAAGAGTGTTGTATTTTTCCTTGCTCGTGGTCTTTTACCAATTGTGTGCTTTAGCCGCTTTCCTTTGGTTATTGGTACTTCAGCAGCGGCTTTTCCTTTGTTTTTTTATTTTCTACATACCACATTAGTGTAAACAAAGCTTTCATGCAAACAACCAGGATCAGACTGCCCTGATCATTCTCAATTACTTAATAAAGGACTGGTTAGAACAACAGAAAAAGATTTACCCCATAAACTTCTTCCTTTTTTGCTCTGTTTTTCCTCAAATCATCAAACATCCTTGTAGCTACCCTGCTCATCCAGCCATTCCTGCATGGGCAATAGCCCTAAAATCTTTTTATTCTCCTAGGGTGGTGGGGTGAACATGCTGGGAGCAATGCCATCATCTAAGCAGGGAATATATTTTTGCTTAAATTACCATTTTGCCGTATATGGGACATTCAGTGGGCATTCCATGGGACAGTAAGTTGTTTCAGTGAGTCATGTAAGCTAGCAAATGCCCTCCATTCCCTTGACACAAATACCTCCACAGTCTCCACAAAGGAGCCCGAGCAACAATTGCATTCCTAGCATAAATCCCTCCTCTCCCACCTTGATCAGACTGTTAAGCCTAGCACCTTCATTCTCCTCTGAACCATTTCATTCTTTTAGAACCAGGGCCACTAATCAATCTCAGGTCACCTGTGGCATAGTCAGAATTCTGTTACTTTATGCCGTGGAACTGACCTTTGAAGTTCTTTTTGATTCCCTTACTAGTGTCCTCCCCATTCTGGAAAAGGTCATTCATAAAGCAAAGCTCATCTTTCTTCAACTAACTTTTGTATTCAAAGTATTCTACAAAAAGCCATGTGCCTGCATTCCCGAGTGTAGCTCTGGGGTTTTGTATTCTGATTTCTGATTGGCTGCATCCTGAGTTTTTTGACAAAGTCAAGTAATATCCTTATAATTAAAACAAATGAACATATCTCTAAAACCATAAGAGTTACTAAAGAAGTGTACAAGACAAACTGTTCAGCATAATCTGGCCTTTACTGTCGTCACATTCATTAAATTCTAGGTCTTAAACTGGACTTTACAAATCACAATAATACAATAAACATAGTTTTTATTGTTTTAGTAAGCAATGTACAATGGTGAGTGTGTGAATGGGTGTGCCTTCATTGAAGGTCGGGCGTCTGGCTGGCAACTCGGCACAGTAAAAATCCATTGTCAATCATAAGCAGACTGGAGTTCCGCTGTGGTGACCCCGAACTGGGAAAAGCCGAAAGACATCAGTTTTTTTTAGTAAGCAACTTACAATATCTTAGCATTCATTCAAGCTACACACATAAATGTTCTTTATCTTCCTGTGAGCGTTCATTTGCAGCTAAGCATTTGTGTATGCATCACTTGGTTATTGAGATATTTTGAAAAATCTGCAGATTATGACAAGTTTTTCCTATTATTTTCTTCCACTCAGCTGGTCATCAGCAAATTCTGGTGCTTATCCTTGATTGTGAGCTCCACTTACCCCTCCCAGCACCCAATGGACTTAATATGATTAGGGTAGAAGCCAACGAGGAGACTGAAGCATCCCAGGACCCTGTGATATTGATGCAGTGGGGATTTCTCTACTTTATAACCTACTTCATGTTTGCCTGTTAATGTCCAATGGGTGGGTGTGCAATGGGGAAATGCTGGAGTATCATCCCACCTTACATACCTCTCAACATCTTAGAGTAAGAAATCTGGACAAAGCCATAAAGAAAAGTGGGACAAAGGCCCAAAAATGGGGACAATTTTTAAATATTGCTCTTGCAAATTTAGAAAGTTGGTAGAATAACAGCTTTTACAGTAGCATGAATTTTCCTGAAGGATGTGAAGTCTAAAACTCAAATGTGTGTCATTATTTTCAAAACTCAGTCTTTAATGATTTGTCAGTAATTTTCCAAAAATACACAATTTTATGAAAAACAGACCAAAAATATGAGGCCAAAATCTGGACATTCTGTGAAAATCTGTCCAGTCGAGAGGTATGCCTGCCTACATGGTGATCTCCACTCTTCCCCTATAATGAAAATGCCTCTTTTTGTATCCCTGGCCTCCAACAGGGATCAGACATGAGGCCCATCCAGGCAATCACCTTCCCTGCCAGCACCTCAGATGCCAGAGCTAATGACCAAACCCAGCTTACTCGAGCGATAGTCGGGGCTTTATTTTTGTATGCTATGGGGCTAGTGAAAACTACAACAATATAAATAAATACCATATGATCAACATTTCATTCCTGTTTAGTTGCACTAGACAGAGGTCAAGTATCAATGGAATTGTGTAATCCATGAAGTCAGCTTTAAGATTAATTCTTTCAATGGCTTGTGGGTAGCATGGTTTTGGAATTATTAATATAAATATCAACAGGCAACATAAAATACCTAGCAGTGTCACTAGGAGGATCCTGGAAAAATGCTTGAAGGCATCACTAGGGATTAATAAGTTAGAACTACGCTATTTTTATAACCCTCAATGTGGTCTGGAAATCCTTGATGGAGTCCAGTGCAACCTAAATATAACCTCAGTGAGAATAGATGGCAGCATATTCAGTCATGATACACCAAAACACATTCACCCCTTGATATAAGGTCCTATATAACAGTACTCTTTTTATCATAAGAATGTATTTATGCAGTACAAAAGGGCAATGCATGGACTACATGCAGAATCACCTGTCAGGTTAAAATACTAGTGTGTGTGTGTGTGTGTGTGTGTGTGTGTGTGTGTGTGTGTGTGTGTGTGTGTGTGTGTGTGTGTGTGTGTGTGTGTGTTTCATGTTTGCAATTGCAGCCTTTTCAGATGCCTAAATTATAACATTTCTTGCTGTTATCGTAAGTCGATGACCTCATAACATGCAAAAGACTTCATTTTCATTTAACATCAAATTTAATACTCCAAGTTTCAGGATTTTCTATACCATTTTCTGTCATGTTAAATTATTTCACTTATCTTCTTCTTCTTCTTTTTTCAGCTTTTCCCGTTTTGGGGACGTCACAGTGGATCATCTGTCCGCTCATGATTGGCAGTGGAGTTTTACAGTGTCGAGTTACCAGCCTGGCACCCAACCTTCCACAGAAGGCATACACACCTAGGGCCAATTAAGAGTGTCCAATCCACCTACAGCATGTCTTTGGGAGGAAACCCAAGCGACCACAGACAGGACATGCAGACTCCGCACAGAAGGCACCCCAGCTGAGGATCAAACTGGAGAACCTCTTGCTGTGAGGTGGCAATGCTAACTGCTGCACCACCATGGCCACCCTAAATTATTTCACTTATAAGTATCTTAATTTACTGCAAAATTACATGGAGGTTTATGGCTTAGGATGAGTCATACAAAGACATGATGCAAATCAGATTTCATTGAAAACACACTGTTGTAATGGCAGTTGAACTAAACATAACTAAAGGGCATCTTCTCTACCCTAGTGCTTAATATATTCATCTCTGAGGTCAAGATACCTGAAATAAATGGAGGATTTCCTCTGCAGTGATTGCCATTTACCCATGTGCACTTTTGACATTATCACACTGCTGATGTTTCCTGAAATGTTGAAAATAATTTTCACGTGGGCATGACTGTTCTAACCAGTACTGTTCAGCTAAAATAAGGAGAGGTGAGAACCTTGTTCAATTGATTCTAATTAATTTCATTAGTAATTTTATAGAAAGAACAGTTGTGTAAAATTTTACCATAATGGTAGATGCCCTTGCCTTCACCGTTGCAGTATTCATAACTTATGGGATTCCCTGCCACAGAAGCCCGATGTCCAGCCAATCTACCAAAACCTACCATTGCTTTAAGGTATGCTGAATGTCACCTAAACACTTCTTGCGTAGCATAGGGCATAAAAGTGACATTCAGGTGTACCATCCTCATAACTTGATTGCCTCAGTAGGAACAGCAGTCCAAGGAAAACCAAAGAGAATCTGCTCATCCAGAAATGAAAAAAGACTAGGGGGATGGAGGGTGGGAGGGAGTGAATACTGCAGCAGTGAAGGCAAGGACATCTACTGTTATGGCAAGATTTTACACAACTGTAATATGTCCTTACATTCACTGTTGCAGTATTCATAACTTATGGGAGAGTGCCAAAGCTCAAGAAGAAACTTGGGAGGAGGAAGCAGCAGTAGAGCTCTCTAAGAAGCCATGAAGAATTGCATTAGCAAAACCAGCTGTAGCTCTGGAGATACCATCCAGCTTGTAGTGCCTGGTAAAAGTATGCACAGACATTCAGATAGCTGCTTCAAGAATAGAATTATTTGAACCCTTGAAAAAAAGCACCAGAAGAAGCCACAGTTCTAGTAGAATGAGCTTTTACTGAAGAAGGATGGTTCTAGCCATGAAAAGTGTAACAAAAAGAAATAGCTTTTGAAATCCAAGTAGAAATAGTTTATTTGGAAACAGCCAATCCTAAAGGTCTAAGATGCAAGGAAAGAAACAACTGATCAGATTTTCTGATAGCTTTAGTTTTATCCAAAATAATCTGAGCTGTCTATGCATGTCTAAAGTATGCAGCACCCTCTCACTGTCAGATTGAGGAGAGAGGAAAAAAGTAGGCAAATTAATAGACTGATTAAGTGACAACTCATTAACCACCTTGGGCATAATACAAGGATTAGTATGCAAGGACACCCTGTCCTCATGGAATATCAAAAAAGATTGACAAGTCATAAGGGCTTGCAACTCAGACATCTGTCTGGCAAAAGTAAGAGCTAACAAAAGAACTGTCTTCCAAGAATAACGATGCAAGGAAGCTAAAACAGCAGTCTCAAAAGCAGCCTGAGTCAATTTCTTCAGAACAAAATTAAGAACCCAGGGAGTAGGAGCAGGCTTCCTGGAAGGTCTAATATTAAGCACGCATTTCAGAAATTGCTTAGCCTCAAATCTAGAAGCTAAAGGAGGAGTTAAGGCAGAGAAGCAGAAAGAGCTGATAAGTGGGCCTTAATAGAAGAATAGGCCCAGCCAGCATTGAGCAACTCACACAAATAAGAGAGAACCAAAGGAACATCCACAATAAGTGGGTCCAGATTATGAGACAGACACCAAATAGAAAACCTCTTCCATTTAGATAAGCCTAGTAGTAGGTTTCCTGGCCTCCTGCAGGACCTGCAGCATGTCCTCAGAAAAAGGTGTCTATGAGGAATCAAAACCTATCACCCACAGTGTCAGTTGAAGAGTGGACAAGTGGGGATAGATGAGAGATCCCTTGTCTTGTGTGAGTAGATCCACCCTATGAGGTAATTTGTGATGACTGCCCTTGGCTAGATGGCATGTAGAGGGAACCAGTGCTGTCACAGTCAAAAGGGAGCCACCATCAAGATTTTGGGAGCATCCTGTTGAATCTTGAACAGGACTTGCGGAATGAGAGGAAGGGGAGGGAATGCATAAAGAAACATCCCAGAAACATCCCATTCCAAGAAAATGACAGGGCATCCACCCTCCAGACCAGAAGACCTGGGACTCTGGCACAAAACACAGAAAGCTGTCTGTTCAGAGGGGAGACAAAGAGATCTACTTGAGGAATACCCCACTGGTAATCAATATCCAGAAACACATCCCTGTGAAGCATCCATTCATGAGATTGAGTGAAGGACCTGCTCAGAGTGGCTGCCACAATGTTCTCATCTGAAGGAATATCAACTGCCTGAAGAGTCACTTGAAACGTGACAGCCAGATCCCATACTAGAAGTGCCAGCTGGCAAAGAAGGTAAGAGCTCGTTCCCCCCATTTGTTGATATACCACATAACTGTGGTATTGTCTGTGAATACCTTGAGAGGCCCCCAAGAGAAAAGAGGATGAAAGGCCTGAAGAGCCAGCATAAGAGCTCTCATCTCTTTGACGCTGATGTGCTCCTTCTGCTGATGAGGTGACCACACTCCCTGTACCTTCAGGAAGCCAGACATTGCTCCACATCCCACATCTGAAGCATCTGTGAACAGATCCTGAGAGGTAAGAGGAAGATGAAAAGGGAGCCCTGCTGAATCCACCATAGAAGTTCATTCTTGAGATAAGGAAGAAGAGAAACTCTGTGAAGTTTAGAGGATGTGGATGTTGAAGCCACATCGACTTCAGAAACCACTGGAACTTCCTCATGTGGAGTTTGGCTAGAGGGAGCATTGTAATGGTGGAAGCCATGAAACCCAGAGCTCTCAGAAACTCCCTGGCTGTAATGGAGGCCAGGGAAGAAGCGTTTGAAAGTAAGAAATGAGAGTGAAGGCCTTTTGAGGAAGCAGGGATGTCACCATTGGCACCGTCTGAATCCTGCAACCCAGAAAGACATGATCCTGAGAAGGAATCAGGGAAGGCTTTTTGCAGTTTATCATGAAACCCAGACTCTGAAGAATAGAAATGTCAAAATGAAGATTTTACAAAAGAACCTCTGGAGAGGATGCCTGAATCAGCAAGTCATCTATGTAAGGAAATATTTGGATCCTTTGAAACCTGCAAAAAGCAGTCACAGGAGTGAGGCATTTGGTGAGCACCCTTGGGGCAGTAGAAAGGCCAAAGGGCAAAGTACAGAACTGAAAATGCCAGGAAGCAACAGAGAAATGCAAAAGCTTCCTGAAAAGAGGATGGATCAGAATATGGAGATAAGCATCCTTGAGATCCAGAGACACCAGAAAGGCCTGTGGGAGGAAGAGAGGAAATAGGGTCTGAAGGGACATCTGAAAGGAAGGCACCTTCAGAAAAGTGTTTAGATGAGAGAGGTCTAGAACTGGTCTCCAAGTATCCTCTTTTCTGGGCACTAGAAACATTCTTGAATAAAAGCCCTTCCCTCTTTGGGACACAGGCACCTCTTGAATAGTATCTTGAGGCAAGAGATTGCAAAGAACCTCTGGAAAAATGGAAGTTGTTCCCTAGAAGGCTGGGGGATGCCCATAAAGCTAGGATGGGAAAGCCACCCCATGAAGTACCCCTGATGAATGATCGACACAACCCAAGAATCCTGGATGATTCGAAGTCAAATAGGAAGAAAAGAGAAAGGTGAAGAGAAAGAGGAATGTGGCTTGGAACAGGCAGTTAGTTAGGCAGCACCTGGTTTGTCAGGAAAGGAAGGCTTCTGAATCCCTGCAGTCTGAGTAGCCTTAGCAGGAGGAGCCCGTTTACCACCTTTTTTACCTTTAGCAGGACAGCAAGATTGACTTTGAACAAAGATTGGCTTATAAGAGTAGTTTCTCTCAAATTTAGGCGCAGGAGAAACAAACACGTTTACATTCCTGTAAAGTCTTCCCCTTGTCCTGAAAGAGACTTAAACTAACCAGCAGCTGCTTCCTCAAACAAAAGTTTATTATGCAGAGGAGCATCCATCAACTTAGCCTTAATATCATCAGGCAATGGTTGAAACCTAAGCCAAGAATACCTCCTCATTATTGAACCAAAAGCAGGAGCCCTAAAAGAGGCATCTGCTGTGTCATAACTATATTTGATAGAATGATAAACTATTTGAGAGGAAGTCCCTAGTAAGGAAAGAGCAGAAGATTTACTGTAAGAGTCCGGAAGATCAGAAAAAAAGGTGATAAGCCTGAGAAAGAAGAGCCAACACATACCTAGATACTGTATATGGGTCTGATAATTAATAGCCCTAAAAGCTAGGGTAGCCAAAGTATAAACCTTCTTACCCAGCCTGTCATGGTTCTGCTGTCCTTGTCAAAAGGCAGTAACTTGGATGAAGGAAGCAATTGAAATGGCTTATCAGAGGCTACAGACATCACAGAGGGGTCAGCAGCAGGACATTTGAACAAAAAGGAACAATCCTCAGGCACCCTATAAAACCTATCAGGCTTCTTGAGAGCAGGTGGTAGAGAATCGGGCGCTTTAAAGGCATTTGGAAATACATCTAGTAAAGCAGCCAAAACAGGAAGAATAGCCCCAGGTTTAGGAAATTCTATCTGCAGTAACTAACAGTACCTCTTATGGATATCAGAGACCTGGGCACAATCTCACCTAAAAAATCCTATCATGTTAGAGATTGTGTCCTCAAAGGAAATTTCTTCAGAAGGAGTATCTGGACTATTAGATTTCTCCTCCTCAGACACGTCGTCTAAAGAAGAAGGAATCTGGACAGAATAAGAAAGGGAGTCTTCATCAGAATCCAACTCTTCCTCAGAAGAATTCAATTCCCTAGGCCTTTTAAGTGCAGAAGAGGACCAAGGAGGAGCAGGAAACAAAACCCCTTGAGGAGGCCTTAATGACAGTAAAGCATTAAATAACTCCTGAGTAAAGGCCTGCCACTCACTTTGTGGATCCCTAGGAGCAGAAGAAACATGTTTAGTTTTCTGTTTCTTTTTTAAGGGAATGTCTGCCCTAGAAAACTAAGAAGGCTCTGACTCAGGATGTCATTCCACAACTGTAGTAGGAACTTCTTCCCTAAGTAGAATCTGCAGAACCCCTCAGATCCCTCAGAAACAATCAACTGTGGATCCCCCTGAATATATGAAACAGATGCCTGCAAAGCCTCATCAGATGTGCTGGCCATCAGATCCTCACTGGCCTCGAATCTGGGCATGGCAGAGAATCTGACAACACAGCCAGGTGAGCCTATGGGTTTGTAACAACTTCGGGAGAAATACCTGGCAGAGGCTGGACAGTGGAAGATTCGAGTCTTACCTTTTTCACCTTATTCTTCCCTGACTACTGACTCTCAGGGTGGAAGTTCCATCCATAGTATCTTTAGCAAGAAGCTTAAAATGCTGGTTCTTAAGATACAATGAAAGGGAAGGAAGGCTACTACGAAGGGCTTTCAGGATGAATGCCTGACAAATTGAACAAGATGTATGGTCGTGAGAAGCTCCTAGGCAAAAAAAGGCACTTATCGTGGCGGTCTTTATGGGGAATCTGTCTTCCACACTGGCATTTACCCTTCCTGAATGACTTTAACCCCCCAAACAACACAAAAAATTCAAGAAAAAGACCAAAACCCCCAACTGGGTACTTATCTGCAATGGTGAGGACTTCAGCAAACAGGAGTAATCACCAGAATACAAACATACAGAAAAAATAGCAAAAACGGATGGTGGCAAACAGATCAATGGTTAAAATCAGCATTCAGACTGGCAGCAAAGAAGTTTTGGGATGGTATGCGTGAATGTCATTATTATGCCCTGTGGTATGCTAGCAGCATTTAGATGACATTCAGCATACCTTAAAGCAACAGTAGGCTTTGGTACATTAACTGGATGATGGGCTTCCATGGCAGGGAATCCCATAAGTTATGAATACTGCAGTGGTGAATGTAAGGACATCATCTGTAATGCTAATCTTGCCCACTTTGACCTCACCCTTCCTAATTCCTATCCCCTACTTCTTATCATCTGTCCCCTCCAAGTGTACTGTTCTCTCCTTGCAGCATAGTGCAATTGGACACTGTTTTCCTGCAATGCAGTCTGCCAATCTGCTTTCTTCTGAAGTGCAGTAGTGATACAACTACTACTACTGAGCTTAATGCCTTTTCTGGAATGCATGTCAATAAAAGTTTGGCGCCAGTTAAAAACTTGTGTGGCTTGCAGGGAGCTATTGCAAGTAAAGCCCTCTACTTCAGAAGCAAGTCATTCAACTTCAAGATGCAGAAACCTCAGAGTAGATTACATTAAGTATAGTGTACAGGAGGACTAACTTTTTGTCTGGGGAAGCAAAGAAGGATTTTGCCCCCAAAAAAAAAAAAAAAAACAGATTTTTATTATTTCAGCAGAACTAGTATTCCTTTTGGTAAACCTACTTTTGTCTTTCAAGTTCGTTACATTCAGTGCTTCAACTGTTGCAAACTTTTGAAGACAGTGGCATTTTCATTGTTGCAGTGAAGAACTATGTCACTACTCCCAATCCACCCTGTAACTTTTCTAACATTTATAGGCAAAAAAAATAATAATAATAATAATACAATTATATATCCTCAGCATGCTTATGCTGAAATTTACACTTATGAGTATTTTGAGATTTGAGTCAGCCGCATGAAAATACAAAACACTTTTTACTGAACCAACAAGAGGCAGCCTTTGAACAGAAACTTTTGAAAATCATAAAATTAAGGTGCGCTGATAGAGAAACAAAAACATTTAAAAAGAAATGTAGATTACCAGAACTGCCATGAAATTATGTTGAAAAAATAATGCTGTTATTAATAAAGTTGGTTTCTTAAACTTTCTGCTATGATTTATAAATCAATGCAGTGATTAACACAGTGAATGTGAATTCATTTCCCTTCCAGGCATATTTGTTTTCCACAGCCTGTTCTTGCATACACATTAATCAAGTCAGATCTTTTTGGTTTCCCCAGTAAACATGTAGTTTTGTATACATTACTTTTACTGTACTAACTGTAGCAGACTAATCTTCAGGAATATTTTTCTGCTATGGTACACAGAAAGAACCATCACACTCAGCAAAATATGCCCATCTGTTTTGTCTTTCATTCAGTCTTAGCTGCTGCTGCTACCAGTAAGAGCCTGTTGTAACAGAAGCACTGTTGGTAAAATATACGGCATGGAAATTAAAGGAGCTTAGATACAAGTGGCATCCTAAGCCAAAGCTTTACTGACGGAGTGCCTGTAATCTCCATGCACGTTACACCCATTTAAAGATATATCACTATATTACCACCACACCCATCTTGCTTTAAGTGATTTTCTGATTTTTTAAAGCAGAATGAAGACCTATTCTCTAACATACTACCTTGTCATGCTTATCTATAATTCAGTAAGATTTCAGGAAATTATACTACATGCAAAACTGTAAGCTTTATAGTCTGTTTTTGAACAAATGGGATTCAATCTTTTGTCGCACCAGGTCAGCTTCCCCACAAAAACACTAATAGCATAGCCAGTGCACCATTTTATTGGCATAATACAAACATTTGTTTTATTGGCCAAGACTATTGTAACTATATGCAAGTTATTCAAAACAGTGGTAGCCAAACTGCAATTTCAACTTCCTGGACAGCACAGAGCCTAGTAGTGTGCCACATCACCCCCACTCCCGGCTGACTTATCCAACCCTAGTTTCCATTGGCATTAGAAAAGTGTACCATTGAGGACCACTCTCTCACCTCAACAAGAATATTGATCAAGTGGCCTAGGAAAGCAGAGGGTAATAAAAGGGTTAAAGGACAGCCTCTGACCCCCCCCAGATAAATAAGGGATGGAGGTGAGGAACTCAAAACTGCTGCCAAAGTAATAATAAATATCCTTGAACCTGGATTAAATACCCATAGACAGGGATAAGCAACATGTCCCTTTCACCATTCATGGCCTTGGGGACAAAATTCTCTTCAGGAGAAAAGCTTTTGTCCCCATCGTCTGCTCTCCCAGAAAAGCAGTAACAGACAACATATGCAATGCGACCATTTTATTGGTATACTACAAACATTTTTTTCAACTGGCCGTGAATATGACAACATGGGTAATTTATTCAAAACAGACCAAGTTGCCCAAGAAAGCTGGGGATTAATGAAAGGGGGGAAGACCACACCACGAATGCCCACCAGGTTGTCCTTGCAGTGTGATTCCCCTCTTTCTTGACCATAATCAATATTTTGTTGAGCCCTCTAGTCATCTCCCCACACACATGAGATAACTTAATACATAACATGATGCCAACAAACCAAACTGGGCTCAACTGCCAACACAAACAATACTAAACCATGTGTGAATGGAGAACAAGCTTTATGTTATAAACATGACTGGCTTCTGAAGAAGCAATCAACTCACAACTGTGCAAAACTAGCAAGAGTACTTTTTTTCAAAGCTAAAGCATGGATTACAAGTCATTGGTTCATTGCTTCTGTAAAAGCAGAAAGGTTACAGTTGTGAATTTTGCAATGTGTCTTTAACAAAGAATGGCAAGCTGAGTTTACATAAATCAAAACCAATATGGGTCTCTGTCTACAAAGTCTCAATATTCAAAGTCATAAAAAGCATGAAAGGGGCTACCTTGGCTATGTTATGATTGATGAACTTCTGAATTGCTTCAGCCACTGTGGAAAATACCACTTCATGCTCTCAGAGGCTTGAGAGTATAGCTAATCAGACCAATAAGATATTAGGAAGATGTTTCTGCATTGTCATCAGTTCTCTGAAAATGTTAGAAAGCAATTGTTACGTTGGTACCAGTCTACTTGAATCAACAAGAGATAGATTTGGTTGTCCAACCTGGTGAATGATCCCATGGAGATTTGATTGGCCCACCTGTTCCCAAAACAGGCATGGTAAGCCTTTCCGTATCACTTCAACTTCTTTAGCTATGTTAGGAACCTGGGTGGGAATTCCCAGATATGCTCAGAATTAGTCCAAAATGACAAAAAAATACATCGATCCCACAGACATTGCCAACATCCTAGCTGACAGGTTCAGCGCAAACTTCTACCCCCCCCACCAAAAGGGCAAATATCTATCCCAGCAGAATGTTGCCCCCCTGACATCTCAGATGCTCAGGTAAGAGCCGCCCTCTCCAAAGCAAAAAATACAGCATCAATGGGATCAGACAGTGTCCCGGGCTGCGTCCTACATGAACTCAAAGAAGAGCTAAACCCAAACATAAAACTACTGTTCAGTCTCAGCCTTACTACAGGATATGTACCCAAAGAGTGGCGTACAGCAACAGTGGTCCCTCTCCACAAAAGTGGTGCCTCAATGGATCCTGGAAACTATCACCCCATAAGCCTGACTAGCTTGGTCTGCAAAGCTATGGAAAGGATCATCATGGACCTCATAAATAAAGATATTGGGGACCTACAGACACTGGATCCTACCCAGTTCGGCTTTCTTAAGGGCAGATCCTGCCTCTTAAACCTGGTTGATTTCTTTGAAACAGTCACCAAGGCTATTGACGAGGGGAAGGTGGTTCACACAGCCTACCTGGACCTCGCAAAAGCCTTTGATACAATACCCCACTCGGGCATTATAGATAAGCTCACCAGCTTAAATATAAACCCCTATGTCACTAGATGGTTTGCAAACTGGCTCAAGGACATAACCCACATTGTTAGAATTGCTGGAGCCATGTCAGACTCCAAACCAGTTACAAGTGGCATCCCACAAGGCCCAGTCCTGGGACTTCTCTTGTTCGGTATATATTTATCGGAGGTACAGGCCAACACGGAAGGACTGTGGCTGACCAAGTTCGCAGATGACTACAAACTGGGTGCCATAATCAACTCTCCATCCGACACAAGCATCCTCCAAAAGGGCCTCATAGAAACAGACAACTGGTGCCAGAGCCATGGCCTCAAGCTAAACGCCAAAAAGTGTATAGTCATCCCCTTTGGCAAAAACAAAGTGCCCACAAATTACCACATAGGTGGTAATCCATTAAGTACAGAAGAAGTAATTAGGGACCTGGGGACCCAAGTTAATAGCAATCTCTCATTTGACAACCACGTGGCCAAAGTGGTTAGAAAAACATTTTATATAGCCCACCTAATCATGAAGGGATTCACATCTAGATCAGGGAAGGTCATTGTGCCTCTTTACTCATCCCTCATCAGGCCCATAATTGAGTACAATGCTCCTTTTGGGATGTACCTTACCAGACACCTGCAGCAACTAGAAAGATCCCAAAAGTACCTCACCAAGAGGATCAAAGGGCTCAAACAGATGCCATATGCTGCCCGGTTAAAGAAACTCCAGCTCTACTCAGTGCCTGCTCAGAGGCGATATGTGCCTGACGTATAAAGCCATGTCCAACCCGGAATTAATGGACATGCCTGCACCTCAGAAAATCCAAATCCCATCGAGCTACGCGCTCGAGAGACTTGAACCTCAGCACTGAAATAAATAGGACATGCTGGAAGGACAGAATCATAACCCAGAGGCTCCCTTCACTCTGGAATAAAATCCCAGTCCAGGTTAGGCAGAGTCCCTCATTGACTCTCTTCAAGAGGAATCTTGATGAGTGGATGGGAGATCGTAGGTTTACCCTGGGTATTACTTCTGTGTCACTGTTAGACAGAGGCACAGTATACTAACCTCGAAAAAGGGCATAGCAAAATTAATTTAAAATGGGTGGCGAAAGCCAAACACACTCTGGCTAGGCTTATAAATGCCCTAGGGCAGATAGCCTAGCATGAACCTATGAACCTATGTAGGTCGATGTGCTTGTTCTGAGCTGTGTGTAATTGGTTTAGTATGGTGTTGTGTAGTACTGAAAACTTGTTTATTTGTTGTGGCTTTCAGTGGGAGTTTTGCCTCAAATTATGTTATATAACTACATTTCTCACACACTGTGTCAGTTTGTTTAAGTAGTTGGTGGTTATCAGTAAACATGAGACAATTGCTACATTGTCTCAGCATCCCCACTTCAACCAATCTGGCAACAGAAATGGTTGGAAAATGCATATTAGTGAATTCAAATGCTTATTAATGTTGGCTGTAGGGTTAGTGGTTCTTATAAAGTTTGGAGTTGATTTACTGAAGTGCTATCTGTCTAGAATGAACAATGTAAGTCTATAGATGAGGATCAAACCACCACTTAGCACAAACCTAGGCCTCATTACTTAAGTAATGAGTATTAAGTCTAGGATTTAATGGATAAAATTAGATGGGGAAATGTAAGTGCCTGCATCTATATGGTGCATGGTTAATCTTGGCTGTATAAGCAGCACTACTTATACATGGGCAACTTATAACAATGCAAGAAAGCTAAAAATATTCAAATGAGCCCACTGGCCACCATGAAAACAGCATGCTTTAAGGCTCTACAGTAAGTAGAGAGCTAGAAATGGCTATGTTTTTTTCTCTACTCTCAGTAGAATTAAACCAAAGCAATAAATGCCAAAAATAAGTGCAAATCTATCACAGTTACTCCATAAGAATGCTAAAAGTATTTATCTTTGGTCTTTCCAGGCTGGTGTTTTGTAAAATCCAGTGGAAAATAGTCACACTCAGAAGTGTGGTTGCTTAGCACCGAGCGAATGAGCACAAGGCTCACAAATGCAGCCAACTTATAATAGCACAAAAAACGGTAAAAATATTCAACCAAGTCCACTGGCCAACAGCAAAGCAGCACAATTCATGGTTCTTCAGCAATCAGAGGCCTAGAAATAGCTAAGTTAATTCTCTATTCTCACAAAATTAAACCAAAAACAATTCTAACTCAGATTACAATAAATGCCAAAAACAGCAATACAGTAACTTAACAAGAATGCAAAAAGTGATTATCCTAGGTGCTTCTAGGTTGGTAGTTTGTCAAATCTGTTGTAAAATACTCAAATGTCTGTTTTGCCAAAAGTATGCAGTGTGTGTGTGTGTGTGTGTGTGTGTGTGTGTGTGTGTGTGTGTGTGTGTGTGTGTGTGTGTGTGTGTGTGTGTGTGTACATGCATGAGTGTTTATGTGTTGCTCTGGTTATCTTTCTTTTTCTTTTATAAGATCAGCATCTGTTTAGCATTGTGAACAAGCTAATTCTGTGTACTTTCCCCAAAACATACCTTAGGTGTATCAGAAAGTGATTCATACATAGTAAACTGCAGTCAGCAGGGCAACTAAAATGTGGGACTAATTGAAAAACATATAAATACCTTGTCATGGAGTAGCTAAAGTAAGCTGGGTATCTAGATATCTTCTTCTGTCACGTGACACAGTTTTCTCCTACTCTAACCTATTATTGTATCTTTTTGGCAAGCTTCAATCATAACTCCCAACTGCTACAATCTCTGCATGGTAGTGTGATTTTTGACCACAGATTTAGTTTTGCTCTTTCAATATTTATTAATGCTCCTCATGAAATCAGACCTGTTTAAGGGAATATACACTATTAAATAACTGCACTAAGCCTACATAAATATTTAGTATTATATGATCTCTATTTTTTGTATTTATTCTTTGTTGACGGGATTAATCATACTAGGCCAGTAGGCTCTTTTCTGGGGAGACCCCAGGTAGTTTGGATACTACCAGGATATATTTGGCCAGGGCACTGGGGAACTTTCCCTAATCTTATCGATAAGTGCTGTGGGATATTTTATATCCACTTGGGCTACCACCAGCTCTGGCAGGTGGGGCCCCTGATTAACATCTCATCCAATGGATGACACAGTCAGGTGTGTAACCCCCCCCCCCCCATACTGCACTGAAGTGTCAGTAATCGATCTACCTGGTGTGGGAAGAGAACCCACAGGTTTCTGCACCACAGGTGAGTGTGCTACCTGTTGCACTACTGACTCTGCTCTAGTACCTAAGTCCTTCTATTATGAAAATCTAAGAAATTGCTCCTCTTTCTGAACATCTGCAATGATTTTTAAAAGCCAGTGCTATTGTTCTTAATACTCATAGGCTGAGAGATATGAGTTCAATAAATGAAATAATTTTAAGGGAATTGACAGATGCCATCTATGCAGGAAAAAAAGTGATTGTTTCAACCTATATATTACATTTAAAAACAGTCTACTAATACTGCATAAAAAAGAAGATGGCAAGCCAATACTGGACTGAAAATGTTTATCTTTTCGGCTTATCCAGGTTAGGGGTTGCGACAACAGAACTCAAATACAGATACTTAAAGGTATGACACATCACCAGAAAAGAATTTATGTGTTAAGTCCATCACCACTACCCCCTCCTCTGCATTTTTTTCTATCACATTGCACCTCCTCCACCTTTTGTTCCGTTTTTCCCAGGCCCTCAAACTCAACTATTAACAACACCCTAAAAGGAATGCAAATTATTTTTGATGTTGATAGAGATTAGCAGAATTTCATTCCTAAGCCTTCTTTGGTATGTAACTAGCACTTCATTCTTAAACTTGCTTTCAGTATGTAAATCAGAATTGAGTTTCATGCTTATGTTGTTGTTGTGCCTCCAGCAACATGGGTGTGTCTAGCATACTTCCTTTGAAACAGGTGCCTGCCTTTGAGTTTCAGGGTCTTGAAATTTCAAAGTCTGACCTCAATATCCAGGCAATCCTAAGTAAAATTAATAATTTCTTCCAGTTACACATTAATTTCTGCCAGTTGTATGCTTAAAAATTCTTCAGATGTATATTATTATGGTGTTTGGTTCTCATTTTCATAAGACTTAAGCACGCACATATATATTACTATAATACACACACACACACACACACACACACACACACACACACACACACACACACACACATATACATATGGCAAAAAATATCCAAACTCCGCTTCTTTATGTTGCATGCACATTTCAGCGCAAACCCCCCCTCCCCACCAAAAGGGCAAATATCTATCCCAGCAGAGTGCTGCCCCCCTGACATCTCAGATGCTCAAGTAAGAGCTGCCCTCTCCAAAGCAAAAAACACAGCATCAATGGGACCAGACGGTGTCCCGGGCTGCGTCCTACATGAACTCCAAGAAGAGCTAAACCCAAACATAAAACTACTGTTCATTCTCAGCCTTACTACAGGATATGTGCCCAAAGAGTGGCGTACAGCAACAGTGGTCCCTCTCCATAAAGGTGGTGCCTCAACGGATCCTGGAAACTATTGCCCCATAAGCCTGACTAGCTTGGTCTGCAAAGCTATGGAAAGGATCATCATGGACCTCATAAATAAAGATATTGGGGACCTACAGACACTGGATCCTACCCAGTTCGGCTTTGTTAAGGGCAGATCCTGCCTCTTAAACCTGGTTGATTTCTTTGAAACAGTCACCAAGGCTATTGACGAGGGAAGGTGGTCCACACAGCCTACCTGGACCTCGCAAAGCCTTCGATACAATACCCCACTCGGGCATTATAGATAAGCTCACCAGCTTAAATATAAACCCCTATGTCACTAGATGGATTGCAAACTGGCTCAAGGACAGAACCCACACGGTTAGAATTGCTGGAGCCATGTCAGACTCCAAACCAGTTACAAGTGGTGTCCCACAAGGCTCAGTCCTGGGACCTCTCTTGTTCGGTATATATTTCTCAGAGGTACAGGCCAACATGGAAGGACTGTGGCTGACCAAGTTCACAGATGACTGCAAACTGGGTGCCATAATCGACTCTCCAGCCAACACAAGCATCCTCCAAAAGGGCCTCATAGAAACAGACAACTGGTGCCAGAGCCATGGCCTCAAGCTAAATGCCAAAAAGTGTATAGTCATCCCCTTTGGCAAAACAAAGTGCCCACAAATTACCACATAGGTGGTAATCCATTAAGTACAGAAGTAGTAATTAGGGACCTAGGGACCCAAGTTGATAGCCATCTCTCATTTGACAACCACGTGGCCAAAGTGGTTATAAAAACATTTTATATAGCCCACCTAATCATGAAGGGATTCACATCTAGATCAGGGGGGTCATTGTGCCTCTTTACTCATCCCTCATCAGGCCCATAATTGAGTACAATGCCCTTTTGAGATGTACCTTACCAGACACCTGCAGCAACTGGAAAGACCCCAAAAGTACCTCACCAAGAAAATCAAAGGGCTCAAACAGATGCCATATGCTGCCCGGTTAAAAAAACTCCAGCTCTACTCAGTGGCATACCACCTGTTCAGAGGCGATCTGTGCCTGACGTATAAAGCCATGTCCAACCCGGAATTAATGGACATGCTGCACCTCAGAAAATCCAAATCCCATCGAGCGCGCTCGAGAGACTTGAACCTCAGCACTGAAATAAATAGGACATGCTGGAGGGACAGATTCATAACCCAGAGGCTCCCTTCACTCTGGAATAAAATCCCAGTCCAGGTTAGGCAGAGTCCCTCATTGACTCTCTTCAAGAGGAATCTTGATGAGTGGATGGGAGATCGTAGGTTTACCCCGGGTATCACTTCTGTGTCACTGTTAGACAGAGGCACAGTATACTAACCTCGAAAAAGGGCATAGCACAATAAATTTAAAATGGGTGACGAAAACCAAACACATTCTGGCTAGGCTTATAAATGCCCTAGGGCAGATAGCCTAGTATGAACCTATGAAGCTATGAACCTATGCATGATGTGATCTAAGCACTTGATACCACTAAACTAAGGATGACAGAAATAAGTTTAAATACAAGTGTAGGCAGCCATACAGAAATTAGGAGACCTTAAAACTTATGGCATAAACAGTTGAGCTGTAAAGCTAGCCAAGTGCAAAATAAGGATATTAGGGCATAAGGACAGCAGGCTTTGTCAGGCAGGGGAAGCATGTCGCAGAACAGTGCGATTAAACAGTCAAGGAGTGGAGAAGTAACTCTGGTGAAAAGAAAGCTGCTTTCATGGGGCAGTAATCCACTGCATGAAATCAACAAAACAAGGAGAGACTCAATATTTGTAGGGATAATGAGAAAGTTATGAATCAGAAGTTAACATTTAGAAAGTAAAAGGGAACGCAAAAGTAGTAGGGAGAAATGTTCCAGTTAAAATAGATCATCGAATGTGTAAAGACCCAAACACAGAAAAATTAATCTCAGCTCAGTCCAGAATGGTGATTCTGAATATTTCTTATACATAGTAGAGAGTAAACAAGAAATAAAGAAATGTAATATGGTACATAAGGTGGGCAGTGAGTAACACAGCAAAAACAGGAATAGTAAATAGATGCATCTGCAGAGTATTCAGAAAGTCAGATAGAGGGGCAATTGCTCTAATAATCAGAAATACTCAGTACGGTAAAACAGGACAAGAGCAGTAGTTGTGAATGAAGATTACAGAAGTCACCACCTTCATCATTTCCTAAACTGCATGTCAAGGTGAGTGATGCAGTAGTGAAAAAGCACTAGTATGAAAGGCCAGACCTCCCTATCTCAGGCAAAATTCTCCAGATCAAGCTATGGGATCGAAAAATATTCCCAGACAAGCTAGGAAATTTAATCTCTACAAATTTCCATGCATCTGCCCTGTGACCTTCAACCAATAGGCTGCCCCTGGTACGTGACCTTTGAGAAGTGCCCAGTTCACTATAATTGACTCCACTAAACATGGAGGAACAGTGTCTATACCCTGATGACCATCTGGATTGCCAGAATTCTTAGTGGTCAAGGATATAGAACCAAGCTACCCTGCAGAGGAACCTCATTTCCTTAATTGGTGTCTGCAGTCTCATCCATTTTACCTAAAACTCATGAGCATAGGTGAGGATAGGGACATATGCTTACTGGAAAATTAGTGCTTCATTCTATGACTAAGCCCTCATTTCCCTACCAAAGTCCATTACCATTCTCGCATTACTGCCCCCTGTACACCAGTCTACTGGTTAATCTCCTTTTACCCTCTGCTCTATCACATGAACAATGTCCACAAAATGCTGAAACTTTCCCCACAGAAAAAGTTATTTCCTCCTCTCCTGGAGAGACCAGACCACTGTTTCGTGGGACAGAGCAATGATCTCTAACTTGGAGTGCTATTTTTTCTCTGAAGCTCTTCACATTCAGCAGCAAATTGCTTTGGTACACACATTGAAGATCACAGTCACTTGAGGCTAAGAGGACAAAATCATCTGCAAACAGAAAGACACAACACTCATATTCTCAAAATAAATACGTTCCAGACCTTGCCTATGTCATAATATCTTGTTCATGAACACAAGGGAAGAAGACAAGACACACCCTTAATAGAGTACTGTGCCCACCTTGCATGCATTCAGCCTAACCCCAAGAATTCAGATAATCTATCACTCCTCAAATAAGGAACTGAAAGACCTGCAGCACTGACCCCATCATATTTATTTATTGACATTTGATTACCATGAAAGTCCGACTGGGTAGAAGCCCATTTTCAGCAGATGCCCAGAGAGAAAAGCTCCGAATTATTACACGACATTTTAAGAACAATAATTTTACAATATTCAAAAATAAAACAAAGACATCTGTAGTTTACATAATTGTAATAAATTAGACAAAATATAAAAACATTGGTTAAGAATCGATACAAGCTACATGACAATAATTTAATACTACAGAAAATTTAGACAGTTTGTAGAGAAATGAAAGGTTAAGTTAGTATAATACAAACAGGAATTACAATATGAAGTGAGGGAAAACAGGCTTATGGTATATTTAGAGAAAAAGTCAGGGAAGAGAATTAGATAGCAGTAAGGAAGTAAGTGAAGATGGGAGGGTAAGCAGGTATAAGGAATGAAAAGCTATTTGTTCAGATTTAGGGCTATAGTTTATCCAGGTTTTGAGCAAGAACAGAACTGGATTTTAGCTAGGAAGTCTTTCAGAGTGGTTTTGAAAGATGGGCGGGAGGGTAAAGACCCGATGGATACAAGTAAGGAGTTCCACGCCTTAGCAACCTTGTACAAGTACAGACAATGCCCAGCAGATTTGCAAGGTTTGTAGACAGGAGTTTTTGGAAGCTGGATTGCAATAACTGACTGGGAACATATATGCGTAGAATGTTTTTTAGTGCTGGACAGGCTGCTGGATGCTAGATAATTGTATAGGTGGTAAGAAGCTGTGTGTATGTTAGTATATGTGGCAGTTCCAACCAATTTAGGCCTTTCAGTGCTATACAGTGGTAGGTTCTGAAAGGGGTATGTACTGCAAATTTACTAACTTTCTTAAAGCATTGTTCAAGTTTGAACTTTTGAGAAGCCTGGAGGTTAGTAAGGATGGGAGTGCCTTAAAGAAGAGTGGAGAGGAGATAAGTAGTGACAAGTGTAGTTTTAGTTGTGTCGGTGAGAAAGCTTTTGGCTCTGTAAAGCATCCCTAGTTTTTGATGATTTTTTTCTTAGGCAATTTTCCATATGCAGGTCAAATGTAAGACTATCATCCACTATCACCCCTAATAGTTTGCTATGAGAACTGACTTCAATGGTTGTATTATCAAGAGAGAGGACTTTACATTTTTTTTCCCTGAGAGAGGGATCTGGGGGAAAAAAGTAGTAGGCTGGTCTTTTTTAGGTTGAGCATGAGTTGTGAGTTACAAAGCCATGTTTCAGTACTGTTAAAGCTTCTTAAGTAATTTTTTGGAGGTGCATCATGTTGTTAGATGTGTAAATTAGAGTAGAATCATCTGCATATTGTATTAGGGTGGCCTGTTGTGTGGAAGTATACAGGGTGTTGGTGAAAATGTTAAAGAGGAGGGGACTAAGGATAAGAGCCTTGTGGTACACCACTGGTGGTGACTGGATGGTAAGGAGAGAACATGGAGTGCCATTTTACTGACTGATACTTATTGGATAGGTAGCTTTTGAAACACAGAATGGTGGGCTGACAGCAACCTAGTGTGGACATTTGAAGCAGAAGTTTGCTGTCACAAACTGTGTAAGGCTTTAGACAAGTCTAGAAATAAGGAAGATAGTTTGTCATTATCTCTAGATTTATTGACAGTATCTATATAAGTTAGAAGTGCAATGATAGTACTATGGGAACGATGGAGGCCATGCTGTCTAGGCAATAGGAGTTGATCCTGTAGGAGATAGTCTAGCAGTTGTTTTTGAATACATTTTTATATTATTTTTGTGAGGGGAGATAAAATTGCTATAGGTCTGAAGCGATTAACGTCTGTTGAATTTCCTCCTTTGTGCAGAGGGATGATGTGTGACATGTTTCCACAGAGGGGGAACATTGGATTCCTGGACTGACCTGTTTATAAGGATTGAGACAGCATAGGCAATGCTATTGGCTGCTATTTTTAGGTACTAGCCTGGAAGGTCATCAGCTGAAGAAGAGCATGATTTAAGTTTGTTTAGGAGTAGTTTTATATAGGATGTGGGCACATGTCTAAAGGTGAAAGTGGGGGTGATGATATGTAGTTGATGTGCAGGATTGGGATTAGATATTGTGGAATCCTTCGTTAGAGATGCTATGCTGCCTATAAAATAAGAGTTGAACTGTATTGCAGTTTCGAGTGGTGAGTTAGGAGAGGGGGTTTGGTTGAATTTTTTGCCAGGATGTAAGATTTCTTTACTGGATGTCCCAATTTTTTGTAGGGTTGAGTTTGGTATTATTCTGAAAGTTATTACAGTATATTTTTTATCTTCATTTATTTGTTTTTTTGTACAATTGCAAAGCATTCTGAAGTTTTGAAGATACTGAGGTGTTTTATATTTTTGCCATTCCTTCCATGTTTTTTCTCTGTCCTGCATTAGCATTCTGCTCTTTTTGGATAGCCAAATTGCATTATTTGTTTTTAGTCTCTTCCTTCTAGGAGATGCAAGGCTATTTAGTATATTTAGAAAAGTTGTATTGAATCCAGTTACACATCATCTAAGGGGAAGATTTGTAGGAGGTTCCAGTTAATAAATGCTAGTGTAATAATGAACATGTCTGGGTTAAATTTGGAAAGGTTACATGCTGTTTTATAAATATGTTGTTTAACTGGATGTGGGAGATGTCTAGTCATATAGACTGGAAGATGATCACTGAGATTGTACCTGTGATGGAGAATTTGTTAGGATCTGATACCATTATCCAGTCTAAAAGTGAATTTGATATCTTGCTATAATGTGTGGGGCTATTAATTAGTTGTGTGAAACCATATAATTTCATGCTAGATGTAGGGGAGTTAGAGTTTATGCCCAACCAATTGACATTCACGTCACCTAGTAATATTTTTTGTGGAAATGTTATCGATATCCAATGTTGGATATCTTCCAGTATAGCTGTACTGTCACCAGGAGGGCTATAAAGGACAGTAATACGTATTTGTTAATAATTGTTTAATTTGAAGAAAACAATAAGAAGCTCTGCTGAACTGAATTTTGGTGTTGATTTGCTATAAAGGGGAATATGGTAGGTATTGGGAAATATTAAAGCAATACCACCACCTTTCCTCTTTATATGGTCATTATGGATAATATTATAGCCAGGAGGTATAACTTTAGAGTAATTTATGCTAGGTTTGAGTTAAGTTTCAGTTACAGTGAGAACATCAGGCTTATGTTAGGTAATCCAGTCATGTAGTTCAGCAGTTTAATTTCTTATACTTTTAACATTTATTGCAGCAAAAATTAGATCACCAGGGTTTGAGACTGGCTGTTGTTGGGTTACAGAAGTGTATGCGAGAGAATTATGTTTGTGTTCATTGTGATAGGTGTGGCCAGGATTAGGTTTTATATCTCCTCCTAGAAGGATTTTAGTGTATATTGGGGAATTATGCATGCTTGTCTTTGGAGAGGATTCTTGCAGTTCATTTTGTTTTGGTTTGAGTTAAAGTGAAATTAATCTGCCTATATTCAGAATAAAGATGAGGGGTAATATTAAATGGGTTTGTTGCAACGTGTGTTGAGTGTAAAGAGGAATTATGGACAGATTGTTGGGACAGCGTTGGAGAGATATTGTGATATATTATTGAGTCATGGTGGGATGAAAGATGGCACAGTAGGAGAAGAATAGCAGATAAGCTGAAGTATAGTATAATAATGTGCAGGAATATGTATTTTATAGATGTCAGTTAGTGGGGAAGTAGCAATGAAAAAGGATACAAGAAGCTGCAGGACAGCAGGAGAATCAGTGATGGTGGATTCTGAAAACTCGGCATAGAGCAGGTATGTTTTTAACTGATTAAAGTTAATACACAACAATATTCATCACGATAAATATGCTTACATTAAATACTGACAAAATTCTCAGTAAACATGTAAGTGTAGGTGTACGCCATTATGGCAGAGTTCCTGCAATACTGATGTTAGATGTATTGATTGCAGGCTATTAAACACTGGCAAAATTCTCAGTAAAC